>NW_024757794.1:6183287-6350787 GCF_018991925.1 Homarus americanus
AGCTCACTATCACTGCGCCTTAATTTTTTATTATTTGGGTTCAGACACTGTAAAATTCTTTACACATGCACGCACGCACACACACACACACACACGTGCTTACGTTCCCTAAAACAGTACCGAACCAGTTCCCCTGATACGACTGCTTAACCTAGTCCTAGATCCTAGAGAACTAGCATCGACCCACATTGTGTTCATAAAAGATGGTATTAAAAATAAACTGTCAAAGCTAAAGGTTCATAAGAGTCCCGGCCCGGACATGGTGCATCCTAGAGTGCTAAGAGAGTTGAGCAACGAGCTTGCCGAGCCCCTGAAGATCATGTTTTGTAAATGCCTGGATGAACAAAAGGTCCCCAGTGAATGGAAAGTGGCTTATGTGAGTCCTATCTTCAAGACGGGCGATCGTCACTCCACGAACAACTGTAGACCGGTGAGCCTGACCAGCAGAATATGTTCAGTACTTGAGAGTATTATCAGAGATGCGGCGATGGAACATCTACTACGAAACAACCTTGTAAAGGATTGCCAACACGGTTTTATGCCGGGGCGCTCTTGCTTAACACAATTGCTTAAGGTATTGGATATTTGGACCCATATTCTGGAACGGGGTGGTAATATAGACATTATTTACCTAGATTTTGCCAAGGCTTAAGACGGTGTACCCCACGAAAGGCTGAAAATCAAACTGGAAGGGTACGGAATTCGGGGAATTGTCCTAGCGTGAATAGAAAACTTTCTACATGATCGCAAGCAGTGTGTGGTGATTAATGTCACGAAATCATCATCAGTATCTGTCACAAGCGGGGTACCACAGGGTAGTGTATTGGGCCCGCTGTTGTTTGTTTGTTTCATAAATGACATGCCTGACGTTGTACACTCCTCCATACAAATGTTTGCCGATGACGCCAAGTTATTTCGGGAAATCATGAACCAAGCGGACTGTGAAGAGCTGCAGAAGGACCTCTGTGGGCTCCAAGAATGGTCGAAGAAATGGCTGCTGAGATTCAATGTCACGAAGTGTAAGAGGATGCATCTGGGGCGTACTGTGAGGTTATGAGATATTGGTTCACACTCAGGATGGGTTGGAGAAAGGAAACTCACAATGTGCTCTCTGTATACATACTGTATTGGATGTACTGTAGTGGAATTCTCCCCTACAAACGCTGTTTGTCGCTGAGTAGCCGACCCCACGAATTCCCCTGTGTATGCCTCGTGGTCTGGGTCAACCAGCGCCACTTTACATGACGGAGGTCAACTACTAAGCAACGCCTACCTCCGCAATTTAAGACCTGACCTCGTGGTGACAACCCGACTTTCTACCTACACCAACCAGACAGCAACACCTCCTCCGCTTGCCTGGCGGTCCTTGCTCCCGCAGGCGAGCATGGCGACCCACAAGCTGTCCTCCTCTGAGCACCCTCACCAACCAGCTCTCTCTACATCACGCTTGTAACCATGCTGCCTTCCCAGCACCAAGCTGCATTGTACATCCAATACAATATGTATACAGAGAGTACATTGTGAGTTTCCTTTCTCCATCCCATCCTGAGTCCGAACAAACCACCCATACCCCACAGTACAATGCAGCTTGGTGCTGGGGAGTGGCAGCGTGGGTCCAAGCGTGGAATAGAGAGAGCTGGTTGGTGAGGGTGCTCAGAGGAGACTGGGAATTGCAGCGTGTCCAAGCGTCAGCAAAGATAGCTGGCCGCCTGGTTCTGCTGTTTTTCATCTCAAACCTAATATACCCCACAAATGGTCACTCCGGGGTTACCATTTGTGGGGTATGAGATGTTTGGTTCACACTCAGGATGGAATGGAGAAAGGAAACTCACGATGTGCTCTCTATATACATGTTGTATTGGATGTACAATGCAGCTTGGTGCTGGGAAGGCAGCATGGTTACAAGCGTGATGTAGAGAGAGCTGGTTGGTGAGGACGCTCAGAGAAGGACAGCTTGTGGGTCGCCATGCTCGCCAGCGGGAGAGAGGACCGCCAGGCAGGCGGAGGAGCGAGGACCGCCAGGCAGGCGGAGGTGTTGCTGGCTGGTTGGTGTAGGTAGAAAGAGAGAGATCACCACGAGGTCAGGTCTTAAATAGCGGGGGTAGGGGTGGCTTAGCAGTTGACCCCCGCTCCGTGGTGTATGGCGGCGCTGGTTGACCTAGACCACGAGGCATACACTGGGGAATTGGTGGGGTCGGCTAGGCAGCGACAAACAGCGTTTGTAGGGGAGAATTCCACTACAACACGCAGCTTGTGGAGCGCCATAGTCGCCGGCGAGAGGGGGAGCCACCAGGCAGGAGTGGAGGTGTTGCTTGCTGGTGGCTGCAGGTAGAAGAAGGAAGTGTTGCTTGCTGCGGCTGAGCTAGAAGAAAGAGGTAGGTCACGGCCACGTGAGGTCTTATATAGCGGGGTTAGGCGTGGCTTGACAGTTGACCTCCGCCTTGTTAGGCGGCGCTGGTTGCCGACCTAGACCACGAGGCGCAGGCTCTCAAATATCCTTATATCTTTCAAACAATCAAAAACCTCTCAAACAACCAAACATCTATCCAACATGTCCCAGCCCCCAGATACACTTCTTCCAAATAACCATCTGTCTTTACACCTGCACTGAAATAAGCCTCTTTCTCATTTCATTTGTCAAAGGAAAATATTCTTCAGTAAAATTCCTTGCACTGATCTTCATGTTGCGGTGGTGATTACGAAATTATTCTTTTTGCTTTGGTGACTTGTATATGAAACTCCTTTAACCCCGTAATTAATGCAGGTCTTTCTCTGCAATACGACAATATCCCAATGAAGTTTCATGATTGGTGTATGAAATTAGAAATCATCATACCGAAATCACTGTTTTTCTTTTGGTATCAGTGACCAAAACATTTAACCATTCCTTGTTAAAGTAAAATAAACCTTCGTCTAAAAGCATCCTCCTCCTAAAATTTAATTAAGATTAGTGCTTGGAAAATGGAGTTATCATTGGGGAATTATTCTAATTATGGACTGACTAGTTTACTTCAACATACTGTACAGTACTAACCTAAATTTTATGCATGTAAAGGGTAAAGGAAAATAGTACTGCATCTTCATAAAACTACACAAAAAATATGTAACTGATATCATGACAGCAGAGGTGATCTACTCAGCAGGAAATGCCAAGATTAAAGGAAGAGACAACGTTTACCTTTGTTATCATACCCCTGATCACACGGTTGTTATCAGCAGTTATCTGCCATGGACACCCACATGTACTGTACAATGCAAACGTTCTCTTCTCCTTTAAAATATTTTATTTTAGCTATGAATTCTTAATGTTAAATTTCTAACTATACTACTTCCTTATCTGTTCTTGTGATCAGTGAATGTAACATACATAGTTTATGCCCAACTACTGGAGTAAAGTTTGACCAGTTAATGATGTACAAAGTCTAATTATACCAAGTCAACCCACTTTGAGTCAAAAATTTGCCCTTCACTGCACATGACGTCATCTGGCCGGCAGCTCGGGGGATGGTCACTGGTCCGGGGTGAGAGCTCAGTTACCAGCTGGCCGTAGTGGTATTGTGGGGTACGGGTTATTGGGTTCACACTCAGGATGGGATGGAGAAAGGAAACTCACAATGTGCTCTCTGTATACATATTGTATTGGATGTACAGTGCAGCTTGGAGCTGGGAAGTGGCAGTGTGGTTACAAGCGTGATGTAGAGAGAGCTGGTTGGTGAGGATGCTCAGAGGAGGACCAGCTTGTGGGACGCCATGCTCGCCGGCGGTAGCGAGGGCTGCCAGGCAGGAGCAGAGGTGGTGTTCCTTGATAGACTGGCTGTAGGTAGAAAGAGAGGTAGGTGACCACGAGGTCAGGTCTTATATAGCGGAGGTAGGCGTGGCTTAATAGTTGACCTCCGTCATGTAAGGCGGCGCTGGTTGACCTAGACCACGAGGCATACACTGGGGAATTCGCGGGGTCGGCTACTCAGTGACAAACAGCGTTTGTAGGGGAGGAATCCACTACAATACTCCCCCCTTCCCTCCAGGCGGTGTAGGAGACTTGTTGTCTGCAGGGTTGCATGGCACATGTGAGGCAGAATGGGCGGTGCATGCCACATGTGAGACATAACGGCGCGGGCGTGGATGAGCCGGCCGCTAGGGGAGACAACTGTCTAGGCACACAAGATCTGTGGGAGAAGAGAGGGAGAAAAAGGGTGTGTGGGGGCGATGAATGTTGTGCTTCTGTCGCTGCAGGGGCAGCGTCATCATCGTCACTGGCTGGGATGACTGGGTCAGGGGTGACGTCAGGAGGGTCTATGATAGGAGCAGATTCTACAACAGCAGCAGGGTCCACGACAGCATCAGGGTGCAGGACAGTAGCAGGGAGTGCCTGAGGGAAAAAAAACGGTGTGTGGGGGCGACGAATGCTGTGCTTCCCTCTCAGCAGGTACAGAGTCACCAGATGCGCCTGCTGGGGTCGGTAGGACGTGGTGCTTGGGGCAGGAAGAGTAGCTGGTGTCTGCTTAGAGAAGCAGTGCTGCTCTAGGGTGTCTAACCTGCGGTGTAGAGACAGTAGCTGTAGAGCCGATGAGAGCTGCTTCTAGGTGGATAAGCCAGTCTTCCATGTTGCTTGAAGACTGGGAGAGTGATCGGTTTCTCCTCTATCCTGTGTTAGTGTGAATCTCCGGGGATCACCATTTGTGGGGTACGGGTTATTTGGTTCACACTCAGGATGGGATGGAGAAAGGAAACTCACAATGTGCTCTCTGTATACATATTGTCTTGGATGTACAATGCAGCTTGGTGCTGGTGGGTAGCAGCGTGAGTCCAAGCGTGATGTAGAGAGAGCTGGTTGGTGAGGGTGCTCAGAGGAGGAACAGCTTGTGGGTCGCCATGGTCACCAGCGGGAGCGAGGGCCGCCAGGCAGGAGGAGGAGGTGTTGCTTGCTGGTTGGTGTAGGTAGAAAAGGGGTAGGTCACCACGAGGTGAGGTCTTATATAGCAGAGGTAGGCGTGGCTTAATAGTTGACCTCCGTTATGTAAGGCGGCGCTGGTTGACCTAGACCACGAGGCATACACTGGGGAATTCACGGGGTCAGCTACTCAGCGACAAACAGCGTTTGTAGGGGAGGAATCCACTACAAGCCCACCTGCTATCAATCTCCCTCTTTATTTCCCACTTCTCAACCTTTACCTTCCTCCTACACCGTCTTCCATCTTCCTGAGCCAATAGGCTCTCTTCTCTCCATCCCATCGGATCGGAAGGTCATTCTACCCAACGCTCTCAAACAGACAAGACCTCCTCTCAACAAGCTCCTCACCACACAGCAACTCCCTAGCACTGCATTGTACATACAATATATATATATATATATATATATATATATATATATATATATATATATATATATATATATATATATATATATATATATATATATAGAAAACGCCATTGTGAGTTTCCCTTCTCACCTCCATCCGTAGTGCGAGATCTCCTATGTGTACGTATGTATGTGAGCCTAACAAAGAGAAAAATAGACAAACACAAAGATAAATTTGACAACTGGTCACTTACAATACGCTACAGGGCAATACTTGAGAGCTGTTGGCAGGTTTAAATTTGAATTCCCTAAAGTCTAACTTTTGGCCAGGAAACAGGAGGTGGAGAGACAAGTACCTATTTGTTGCTTGAAAGTTAAAACTGTTGTATAGCCTAGTCATCTGTAATATTGTAGTGGATTTCTCCCCTACAAACGCTGTTTGTCGCTGAGTAGCCGACTCCGCGAATTCCCCAGTGTATGCCTCATGGTCTGGGTCAACCAGCGCCGCCATACATCACGGAGGTCAACTACTAAGCCACGCCTACCCCCGCTATTTAAGACCTGACCTCGTGGTGACTCCTCTTCTTCTAGCTACAGCCGCAGCAAGCAACAGCACCTCCTCCGCCGTTGCCTGGCGGCCCTCGCTCCCGCCGGCGAGTATGGCGACCCACAAGCTGGTCCTCCTCTGAGCACCCTCACCAACCAGCTCTCTCTACATCACGCTTGTAACCACACTGCCATTTCCCAGCACCAAGCTGCATTGTACATCCAAAACAACATGTATACAGAGACCACATTGTGAGTTTCCTTTCTCCATCCCATCCTGAGTGTGAACCCAAACATCACGTACCCCACAAATGGTGACCCCCGGAGATTCGCACTCACACAGGATGGAGGAGAAACAGATCACGCTCCCAGTCTTCAAGCAACATGGAAGACTGGCTTATCCACCCAGAAGCAGCTCTCATCGGCTCTACAGCTAGTGTCTCTAAACCGCAGGTTAGACACCCTAGAGCACAACTGCTTCTCTAAGCAGACACCAGCTCCTCTTCCTGCCTCAAGCATCACGTCCTACCGACCCCAGCACACCCGTCCTGCCTCAGATGCCGCCCCCGGCCCAGCAGTACCCCCTGCCGCTCCTCCCGATGCAGCCCCTGCTCCCGACGCAGCCCATGTGCCTGAGTGCGGACCAAAACACCCCTCTTTTCTCCCTCAGGTACTCCCTGCTACTGTCCTGCACCCTGCTGCTGTCGTGGACCCAGCTGCTGTCACGATATACTGCCAGATTCTGGGGTCACTAAGTCTAAGGGGATGACTTAACTCTAATCTTAACTTCTAAGGGTAGCTGCCACCAGACCCCCTCTGGACAGCGTGTAGCTCGTTAGGTAGCGTGCAGAGTAGACTAGGCATTGGGTTAGGTTTTCCATTGACCTGATCGATAAGGGTAAAGAAGGGTGAAACCATAACATGTCTTAATTGATTTATTCCTTATAAAACATACTGGTAAAAAAACATATACATGAATTGGCCTTCCTCAGAAGAACAACGGAAATGTGGTTACCCAGATGGGCCCCAGGCTCTTACATTGATGGCGTGTCATCCACCTACTTATTGCATAACAATCTGTGACCACCTTACCTCGGTTATTCCTTCTTACAATATCCCTTAACACATCAGACTGCTCCACCTGTGTGGAATCTAGCACTGTCGGTTATCATACATAGTAGCACCATCTCAACACACATGTTACACTCCATACCTGCAAGTATGGGACTCCTTGTGACTTTTAGGTATACACAACAGGCACCTCGTTCGCACACCGCCCTCGGTGGGTAAAGACGAGGGCTTCACCTAGAGACATACCAGCACTATTTCTACGCCTGGTATTATAGGTCGCTCCAAGTGACGACCGCAGAGTTTCTCACGGTCTCCTTATTTGTGACTATTCATTTGGAGTGGTGCGCTGGAAATCCACAGGTTCACAGTGGATTGGTATAGCGGGGAGTAGTCCCCACCTGTTGTGACGCTCAAAGGGATAATGGCGGCCGGGCGGCAAGGTACTCCGACCGCATGGAACCTGAGGTGACGGTAGAACGAGGAAGACTGAGAAATAATGCCTGACGGGCGGTTATCCCACCCCTTAACACATTCCTATTACACTTATATATCCGGCAAAGCTTTAAACTGTAATAACTTCTATTTATCAACCTTAATTATAGGGCGGGACATAGCCCGCTAGGACAATGACCTGAGGTGACGGTAGAACGAGGAAGACTGAGGGAATTGCCCCGCCGCTCCTCGTCACGTAGGCCTACAGTTTCCAATCCTTAATTTTCACTTTGGTTTCTTATGGTTCTCACCTGAACACTTTTCGGTATATTGTCACTCATGCCTTATAAACACATATTTTAATCCTAAATTACACACTAAGGTAAGGTCTTGGTTTGCTAGTTCTTGGGTAAATTCATGGGGTTATAATATCAACGTGGCATCTGAGGCGGGTACATGACGCACCTTGAAACAAAGGCTGAATGTTCATGGCGGGGGTGTATCAACTTCACTTAAAACTGTAATGAGGGATCCTCCTCTCACACATTGCACTACTTGAACACAGACATAAGATTCTCTGATCACTGTACCTGTCGTGGGTATATGTCACGTGAGGATACAAGGTGTATTAAGTTCATACCGACGCATACAAGATATTTCCTTTCAAGTATAGTTTCTGGATCACTTCCAACACCTCACATAGTTCTGATACATTTATCCTTTTTCCAGATCATTGTTCTCATGTATTTTCATATGATATCTGTGGAAGTTATGTTCGCTACACGCTCACAGACGTAAATAGTATGACCTTCAAACCTGATCCACACTTAGTCTTACAGTACACTAGTCCGGCTCAACTGGACTTTAACATTCATCTTATGCATACCCTGAGTTCTCCTTAATGCTATGAATACATACACTTAATATAATATAACTGTACCTGGGTACAATACAACACATGGTCTAGGAACATTGAGTAGGTGAGTTGTCCTTTATCAATGTTTCCCTTTTTCTGAGGTTCTACAAGCGCGGTGCATTTGAATGTTATATAGCGTAATATGAATTAAATGGGGTTTTTAGGAATGACAATGATGTGCGCAGTACAACGAGCCCTCATCCGCTTCTGCTGACGCAGTCCCTGCTCCTGACCCAGGCCCACACACCCCAGCAGGCGCATCTGACGACTCTGTACCTGCTGTAAGGGAAGCACAACATTCATCGCCTCCACACACCCTTTTTCTCCCTCTCTACTCCCACAGATATTGTATATCTAGACAGTTGTCTCCTCTAGCGGCCAGTTCATCCACGCCATCGCCGTTATGGCTCACATGTGGCATGCACCGCCCATTCTGCCTCACATGTGCCATGCAACCCTGCAGACAACAAGTCTCCTACACCGCCTGGAGGGAAAGGGGGAGTATTGTAGTGGATTTCTCCCCTACAAATGCTGTTTGTCGCTGAGTAGCCGACCCCGCGAATTCCCCAGTGTATGCCTCGTGGTCTGGGTCAACCAGCGCCGCCATACATCACGGAGGTCAACTACTAAGCCACGCCTATCCCCGCTATTTAAGACCTGACCTCGTGGTGACTCTTCTTCTTCTAGCTACAGCCGCAGCAAGCTACACCACCTCCTCCGCCGCTGCCTGGCAGCCCTCGCTCCTGCCGGCGAGCATGGCGACCCACAAGCTGTCCTCCTCTGAGCATCCTCACAACCAGCTCTCTCTCCATCACGCTTGTAACCACGCTGCCACTTCCCAGCACCAAGCTGCAGTGTACATCCAATATAACATGTATAGAGAGCACATTGTGAGTTTCCTTTCTCCATCCCATCCTGAGTGTGAACCAAACAACCCGTACCCCACAATATATCTTGTGGTCATATTGATAAATTGAAAACCTCTACACATATATACTTGTATTCACTGATTTACTGTAATAGTTTGGGGAGAGAGAATGATGATAATTATCATAATTTTTTTATTATTATTTTCTGAAACTATTTTATTTTATTTAATTCTTGTATTCCTTCTGCCCCCCTCCATTAAATAGCTAGCCCATATGCTTATGATTACTTAATTGCTTTTATACTGATACTGGCAGCAAAATCATAAGAGTATAAATAATAATAAAGAGAGGAAGAAGAGGAGTGTCAATAATGATAAATTTTGAATAATAAGAATAGGAATATTATAAAAATAATGATTACATGAGAAGTTCAAGTGGCTGACTGAAAGATAGTATGCTAAGTTGATGAGAAAATCAGGAAATATGGCAAGAATATCTGCCTTGGCCAACGACGTCACAATAAATAACCCATGCACGTGGGTAGACTTGGTTTATTTAGACTTTAGATGTGTAACTGAGTGCCACTCAGGTGTAGATTATCCTAACTTTCAGTGTCATCAGTCTCCCGGGGCACATCATGCCATTATCCCTGGCTTGACATACTTGAGTGACCATCTTAAGCACACTACTGTTTGAACCGCTGCCACATGTGTTTGGTGTCACCTTGTAAAGTTTTTGGTTGTGTGAAATTCTTAAATGACACTTGACATAAGCATTTCCCTACTGTAATGAAGGGTGGTCACAATAAAGAACACAGCAAATGCTCTTCATCCATACTATTACTATTGTAATAAATGTGTTCTGCTTTGAAACAGTAATCCCCTTTCACATGTATACATAGGCCTAAATATCAATATGGCTTTTGAGTCATTTCACACAACCTAGCATGACAGTGTCGTCGCCTTCATCGACCTTAAAAGTGCCTTTGAGGTTACAAATAGATATTATCTTAGATGAGTTAGTAGACTTCAGCGTTAAAGGTAATTTCTTAAGATGGATTCGTGGATACCTCCGGAAGAGAACCTCCCGTGTCTTCTTTAAGAAGGCATGTAGCTCTACCAAAGACTTCAATCTCAGTACTCCACAGGGTGGTGTTCTTAGCCCCTTTCTTTTTAATTCCTTATGCATTGTCTACTTTCTCTTCTTCCTGATATTCACGGTACCACAGTTACCTGTTACGCAGATGATGTCTGCATTCACTCTGAGTAGCCGGAGGATCTTCAACACCTCCTCAGCGTCGCCTACTGCTATTGGTCTTATCCTCTCCCCAGACAAGAGTAGGGTCTTCTCTCCTCATAACCCGGGGACACTTCCAGAATTAATTGTGGGAGATTGTGTTATCCTTCCGTGAATGTAGTACATCTACCTGGGTGCACTTATATGGATTAATCCAGCTACACTTGTACGACACGTCCAATCCATCGTCCGGGACCTCATAGAACGACTGCTACAGCATCTAACCCCTTTCATGTGGCTCACCAACAATGATGCTGGGATTTCTATACCTGTAGCCAGAACTGTTTACATCATGTTTATCCAATCTGTTGTCGACTACCTTTCTCCTGCCCTCTGTCAACTCCCCAAAAAATCCCTAGATCCCCTTGAAAATTTTCAAAATAAAGTCATGAGATTTATCCTGGGTTGTCCCTCCTCCACCAGTTTAGTCAACATGCAAACTGAACTCAATCTCCCTTTCCTTGTTGAGAGAAAATATGCTAATGTCTACCGCAGGCATCCCCGCGCGTTACGGAACCCCGGGTTGCGGAATTTCACTCTTACGGAATTTGTAAATTATGATCAATAATTTCACGATACGGCCCGTAAATCCGCCCTTACGGAAATTGGGGTAAATAAAAAAATAATAATGATAAAAAAAAAATCACTATATAAAATATATATATATTTTTTTAATTATAATTTGCTTGGTGTGGATTTCTTGGTGTTTGCTACTGCCAAGCGTGGCGTCACCACGCGGAGTCACTCCATTGTTTACATCCAGTGTGCGTGCATGTTTCTCGCCCTCAGCAGTTGGATTTAACTTTACAAACATACAGTAAGTACAGTACAGTGCATTACCCTTATTTAAGATACTGGAAAGAAGCCATCAAGTGGAAGGGACCACATAGTGCAAAAAGAAGCCGCAAAGGCATTACATTGGATATTAAACTTGAAGTTTTAAGAAGGTTTGATGCTGGAGGAAACTTAGCCAGATTGCAAAAACATTAGGTCTTGCTACTTCAACAGTGGGAACAAGCCTAAAGCAGATGATGATTTACAGGGCAGGGCAGAAGAGAGTATGCCTCTCCCTCTCCCTCCCAATAACTCCCTTTGCACCACCTATCCTCATACAGCAGTCAACATCTTTTGTGGTGAGTACAGTACAATATTTTTATTTACTCCATCTGTACAGTATTTCTCTTCATATTACATGTATATCATAAATTATTTTATGGACTGTATTGTATGTGTTTATAAATGTTTATTTTCATTCGTAAAAGTGCTTGAATTACTTTTTGGGGGCCAAAAAAAATCCTTAGGAACGCATCTCCAGTTTTATAATGTAAGTCAATGAGAAAATAGGTTTCGCGTTACGGTCAATTTTCCAGGGACGCAACCCTTCCGTAACGCGGGGATGTCTGTACTTCAATGTCAAATGTCTTCATTATCCCCACCTTCCCCCCATTATTCTCATGTCATTAGAACCTCACTTGACCCAAATTCACCTCGGCCTCTACTTCGGCCAGGTGGTCTCACCCTCATTAAAATAATTTGTTCTATGCTTCAGAACCTCGATATTGATGTGCTAGTAGCAGAGGTTGATCACGGTCCTCCACCCTGGTGGATTCCCTGTCCAGCAGTCACCTTTACTCACACCACAAAGGCAGACCCTCTTCTACTTCAGACACAATTAGCTCTGGAGACCATACAGTCTCTACCTCTGTCCCTGCCGTACACCATCTATACAACGACGGTTCTCTACAGGCAGACAGGAGTGCAGGGTGTGCTCTCTTCTCACTGGATGTGGACCCAACGGCAGGAGGTTGGGATGGCCCTAGACTTCTAAACTGGTTGAGCTCAACCTACAGTGAATTACATGGACTTGTGGATGCAGTTGATCACCTTCAGAGGAGATTTAACGGTATAATCATTTGATTCTCAATCTGCCCTCTCCTCCTCTAAGCCTATATTATGCCTCCCTTTAATTAGTCCATGATAATTCTCTTTTCATACATTTTTGTGGGTTTCATCTCATGTTGGAGTAACAATGACACTGTTCACTGTCTCGCGAAGAATGCCTGCGGACTGGCCCTCCCTGGTGCTGGGGCTACACCCTCCCTCCTCTTCTACTGAGAGAGAATACATTCAGCCACTCTTCTCCCTATAATCCATCGGAAAGATAGTGAACGGGCTGAGAGTATATCCAACATTATGATCACTTTTTTTCTGTATCCATGCAAGTATTGTTGACGTGGACTTTTGGTCCGCAGACATAATGTTGTCTCGGCTCGTATTAGGTTAGGATACAGACCTATTTGGCAAGTATCTGAGGTTGAGGATGATCTGCACTTATCTTCTTGTAAACTTTGTAAATGTCCCAAAGGGACCTCCTACCACAGGAAGAGTCCCTAACCTCTGTATGTCACCACCTACTTATACATAATAATCAAGATATAATTTTTGTACTCTACCCATGCTTTGATGGGTGCTAAATCCCACTGTCTTCAACTCATATCGATGTCTCCATATCACAAGCCATAGCGTGTCCTGCAAGACAAGAGTACCACTGTATAGTGTCTGACCGCATGTCTTGTGACTAGGCTTGTTGTCCCCTGGAGTGTAATAAATTAAATTAAATAACCTAGCATGACATCCACAAAAATCTCCTTACATTCAAGCACTTTTCTATATCTTGAATGTCCACCCCCCTTAGTTCTGGTGTGTCCTTCCATTTTAGCATACAGAACACAGTGAAACTGAACAATAAGTTAGGTCCATAGAAAATGCCACTGTATACAGTACACCCAATTTTTTTTATTAAAACATGTAAATGTACTGTAGCTCAGTTTTTATAATGAAAGTTTAGGGGAAAATGGGATATGATTAGTAAGAAATGAATTTAAAAAAGGCTTCTCAGGAACATAACCATTTCATAAATAAAAAACTATCTGTAATACTAAAACTCATGTACATGAATACTGTATCATTTTTACAACAATTGGTCCAGAAATTAGTTTTAAACAAGTATAAGAATTTAGTTAATTTTGACTTAATACCCTTTGTGAAGACACGTCACAGAAGCTCATCTTGCGATGATGGAACCACCTTGGACTTCAGTACCTGTATTATTCCATATTTTCTACCCCCCCCCCCTTATCCTTATGCCAAGAAAGTCTCACAAGTTTCCAAATACTGTATTAATTAGTTTTTTAAAATATTATTTCATATGCAATATTTATTCTCTTAATTATGTTTCACATAAAGTGTATTTTTTCAATTATCTATTACTTTTAGAAAATTTTAATCAGCACTGGTGGGATGTCCAAATAATTTTCACATCTATTTGATTTTGAGTGTTATTTGTCAGCAAATTTTCAACAAAGATATGGTTATGAATGGACAGTTAAAGATTAACAGATGAAAAAAATATATGCTAGGCCATCATATAAGCTCACCTCACCCTTCAGCTTGGTTAGCTGGAAGTACAAATGTACATGAATGTGAGATGCTGGTATGAATACCCGGTAAGTACAGTACAGTATACGTATCACTTAGTTTGGTGGTGATAAGCACCAGATGTGATGTACTGTACTTCATTCTCTCACTGTACATGCAGACCCTGTGGATATCGAGACAACAAGAATTTAAACAGTAAAATTTAAAGTAGCACAAGGAAAACTACTGCTCAGGTAGTGACAGGAGCTGTATAAGTCAATCTACTAAATGTCAAGGGATATTGGTGCAGAAAATGTGTTAGGATTTGTGCCAAGCAATAAAATGGGAAGATATGTTTTAAATGAAGAAGACCAACCAGCTCCAATAATGACTGTTGCAGCAGTGGTTCCCAATTTATGGTCCACAGACTGGTGGCTTAAGATTGATTGGACAGTCTGATTTTTTTTACCAATGCTTACTTTATTTATAATTCTTAGTAAAACATAATATTCTTAAACTATGTTATTATTAATAATACTAATACTGTGCTCAGTTATTGGTAAAATTGAGTTCATATTTAAAGTAACAATTGTCAGTGGACTCCTGGGTGGCCTGGCGGATGATGATTCAGTTTTCAGTAAGTCAGTCATGGGGGTAGAATGTTTTGGTTTCCTCTACTTTATCTTAACTTATTATTTTGTTAAAACTATAAACACCTATGATGCTATATACAGATTATTAGGAGATAAGAATATACTGTATGTGCCTGAACATATTGCAGTGGAGCTTCACTGCTGAGCTGTTACCAATGTTTACTGAAATAAACGTCTTAAATGCACTTTAGGTGTATATTCTGAGTCTCAGGTCCCGTACCTCATTGCAGAATGACATATCGCAAAACGAATTTTCCCTGTAATTGTTGGTTCCATTCTCACAAAATGCCAAGGATCTACTGTATATGGAGTATGTACTTGTACAGTATATTATAAGCATAAAATATTTACAATTACCAGTCCAGATTTTTTTTCACTCTCCGCTAGTCCGCAAAGTTGAAAAGTTTGGGAACGACTGCATTACACCATATATCACAGGGTATTCAAACAACAAATGTACTGTGATCTAAAAACCTTCATTATGGATTCTAACTTCTTACAATTCATATGGAAGAAAATTGTATGTTCAATTTGTTAAACTCTGGCAAAAATTAGCCCTACGATATAAAGCATAAAAACATTAAAATTTGCAAGAATAAAGACTGCAGACCATGCATGAATTACATAAAAAAATCTAAGTAAGGTGTACCCCGGAGATCCACGATCGGGAGAGGACCGGCAGAGCCGTTTTGAATATGGCGGGCAGTGGCATGGTGTGAATTCTTGCCACCAGCGGGCTCTGTGCACTGCTCTGAACCATTCCTGTTATCTTTGCTCTTGTTTACACTTACTATGTGTTTCTGACTTCGTGTTTTTTCATTATTTCCGACCTGTGTTAATCATGCCTAAATGACCCTGTGATAGTTAAGACTTGAACTGGCCACCCTAGACCATTTGGTTTATTTTCTTGCTTGACAGTGTCCAAGGCAAAGGTATATTAAGGGTAGATGGGAGTTTTCAGCGGGTGGCTGGTCCCAAACCCCCTGAATTTATTATGTTCCTACGGGATTAATTGCTTCGATGACCATTGATTCACTAATCAACGACTTTTCCTGGTCCCTATGTGCATCGTTTATCGGGGTACACCTGTATTAAATGATTCACTTATATTTACTTGCATTACAAAGAACATTCAAACAAATGAAAATACCTGTACTTAACCTTTAGAATGCCTAGTATGCTAAAATGCTTATAAAATGTTCTTCCTTATGCAATAAGATAATAGACATTAAAAACCCCAAATAAAGAATATGGAAATGAAAATTCTTAAAACTGTATTTGATACTTCCATATATTCCTTTACTATCATGAAAAAAGTAAAATGCAATCAATATAATTTTATGTACAATGTCAATAAAACCTTTTCTCTTTTATCAAGTAAAGTTCCTGGAAATGTATGTCTCCAAAACTGTCTCACAAATGGTACTTAAGTTATTTATTGGATTGTGAAATTATCAGGTACACTCGCTCCAAAAAGTATCTGCAAGATTTTATGCTAGACAATATGACACAACGGATGAGACAACAGGAGTTGAAGTGTTCATTCTGACACATACAGGGTATACAAGTTTGTATGACACAGTTTCACTGCTTCACATGAACTTTTGACCCTGAATGTACATAAGTAAACAGTATCTGAAAAGTCAGCCTGTTCATTCAAGTGTGTAGTGTTACAGAAAAGAAACCAAGAAGAAAAAATTAAAATATACTAAAACCATATTTTGCAAAAACTAATGGCAACTCACCATACTTCACAGTCTTGCAAAAAAATGTATCATCTATAATCGCATTTCTTAAAGTTCACAAGTATTGTATGCAATAATTTTGTAGCTTAAATCTATACTAAAATGCCATTATAACAGAGCAAATGGAAATTATTCCAAGGCACTCAACAAAGTCTATACTTTTCAACCAATGAAAATTTGTTTTTACAGTATAGTCTCCATCCAACCTGGGTTTCATTTACACTTTCTACCAAATACACAGTGTTGTACGTTGGCGGAGTTATTTTAACGCCGTCAATGGACGACGGCAACTTTTTGTTAACGCTGACGCCATCAATTTTTTGTGCAGGTGACGCAGTCAACTTTTCACCTGAGTGGAGCGTCAATTTGTTCGTCAGGAAAAGGGCCTGGTGGAGAAGTCCGTGCCCGAGACTGAGAGCAGCAGCAGCAGTGAGGGAGACGACAAAGACCATGACGTGGAGGACAAATTGTTCCAGGTCCTGTACGAGACCCCCCGCAGGAATGAAAAAGACAGTGACCTTCGAAAAAAGTTTCGACAAGGACACCTTCCCCAACAAGGCCATAAGGGAGTTGTTTATCAAATACAACACCCCCATCCCCTCTAGTGCTGCCGTGGAGCGCATGTTCCCCATGGGCAAGGACGTCTTGAGGCCCAAGGCAGTAGAATGAGCGACAAGCATTTTGAGATGCTAGTATTCTTGCAAGGGAACAAATGAATAATTAAAATGATATATAATATAAATCATAATAAATGATTAAAAATGAATGAATATTTTTTGATTTTGCATGTTACTCCCATATACAGGAGAATACGCATTTCGGGGCCGCATTTGTATGTCACTCAAAACTCGTTGAAGCTAGGTGTTGACTCTGACGCTAACGGCGTCAATTTATGAAATTGTTTACGCCGACGCTGACGGCATCAAATTTCTCGACTGTTTACGCTGGTGGCGCCACTTTTTTCATTGACGCGTACAACACTGCAAATACATGACTAACATACATACTGCAGTGTGTAACAACTGAATGTGACAAGTTTTTCTTACATTTCACAAAACATATACAGTATATATATTTTCATATATTCAAGTATAGGTAAACTAATTTCCTTTTATATTTTTCCTTTTCCATTATACTCTACTCTCTGCTAAAATTGGAGGTGCTGTTAAAGTCTGGTTCATGGTAGCATTTGCTTTGTCACTGGTCTGTGCACTGTTGTTTAGAACAATCTTCGCTGGGTTGATGGTTACTGATTTTGTGGCATTATATGTCTTGTAGATACCCACTAGTCTGTCTGCCAGTTCAAACATTTGAGACCGCAATGAGATGATAATGAACTGGGCATTCTTTGTACGTTCCTGCATGAAAAACAAAACAAAACATTAGTATGGGATATATATCAATACGTACTGTATATTACTAACTACAAAAACAATTTTACAACTGTTGTCTAATTAGGATTCTGCAACTTATTCTATTTCTACTTAAATGACATGGAATAGGTGCATTATATATCTTCCCTTTCCTTCAAGCCATTTCCTGTTATAATGCTGGTGGGCAGAATCAAGAGCAAATTCAGACACTTCCTTCACTTTGTCATACATTCCTTCTTAATGCACCAAAAAATTATTTCTATTGTTATTTCCCTTTTGTAAAAACCCCATATACAGTCAACCCTCACTTTACGCGGTCCCACATTCCGCGTTTCCACGTTTACGCGGTGCCCTGCCAGAACCCAGGATGCTCACATTCCGCGGTGGGTGTACCCCTTTACCCGGGTGAAGTATAATTTTTTTTATTTAGCTCATAAAATTCATACAAATTATCCGGCCAGAATATAATTTACATTGCTGGAATTCTTACAATTTGATGATCATTTTGAATATAAACATCATAGATTTTGCATTAAACATACAAATTTTAGATATAATGTTTACTCTGAGTAAATATGTTATCTTTTGTGCAAAATATATGACATTTATATTCAAAATATTCCTGGTCTTACAAGGAATCCAGCAATGTCAATTATATTATCCTAACTTTAGTCTGATTTATTATTTATTACTAAAAAGGTAAACAGTCTGGTATTCCCACACATTTATCTTGTAGGGACGGTTGGTGGGGGGTGGGGGGGAGGGAGGGACCGGCGACCGACCATCTGTTACCGTGTGAAGAATATTTTTTTTTTAACTGAAGATTTTTATTTTAGCTCATAAAATTCATACAAATTACCTGGCCAGAATATAATTTACATTGCTGGAATTCTTACAATTTGATGATCATTTTGAATATAAACATCATATATTTTGCATTAGACATAAAATTTTTAGATATAATGTTTACTCTGAGTAAATATGTTATCTTTTGTGCAAAATATATGATATTTATATTCAAAATATTCCTGGTCTTACAAGGAATCCAGCAATGTCAATTATATTATCCTAACTTTAATCTGAGGTATTATTTAATATTAAATGTTAAAATCTAGTATTTTCACCCACTCTTTCTCTTGAAGGGAGGGTTGGTGGGGGGTGGGGGAGGGTTGGGACTGACCACGTGGTTGGAAGAGGGGGAGGCAAGGTGGGGTACTTTGATTGACAGATAGTGTCGTGAAGAATATTTTTTTTTTATTAACTGAAGATATTTGTTTTAGCTCATAAAATTCATACAAATTACCCGGCCAGAATATAATTTACATTGCTGGAATTCTTACAATATGATGATCATTTTGAATATAAACATCATGGATTTTGCATTAGACATACAAATTTTAGATCTAAAGTAATAATTTGGTTTACACAAAGCAAATATTTTATCTTTTGTGCAAAATATATGAAGTTTACATTCAAAATATTCCCTGGCCTGCAAGGAATCCAGAAATGTCAATTATATTATCCTAACTTCAGTCTGAGGTATTATTTATTAATAAACGTTAAAATCAGAGTTTTCACCCAAACATTAATCAGAGAGGTAGGAGCTAGTGAGCTGGGAAGAAGGGGGATTTGAGTCCATTATTTGAATGGACATTAACCTGGAGACTGTATTCCTCTTAAATATTAATCGTGTGAGCATACCATCATAAAATTTAGATATTATTTTTACTACAACATAGGTATTGTGTCGGAAAAAGTGGAGTTTGGGGGTCGGGCCAGTCTCTATTGGAATTAATTCCATATGTTCTGTTGTTCACTTTACGCGGTTTTCACTTTCCGCGGTACCCTGTGGGTTCAATTGACCGCGTAAATCGGGGTACTACTGTATATTGTTCAGTGTTCACTATCCAGACCAAAACCAAAAATTTCTTTATTCTTAGAAGCCCTCAACAAATATGCTGCTCAATGTTCAGATTCAAGAACAAAAACACTCCCCTACATTCATTCCATCTTAACTACTGTACTGTGACATCTCAACACTACTTGACACCATGCTGTTGTATCATTCATATGCTCCACTGCTTTTTAAGATATCCATTTCATTCACTTCTAGTACTGTACTTCCTTTCTCCCACATCCCTCAATCTTCTACCCATGATTATACCACTAAGGGCATTCTTACCAATCCTTTACTGTACTTCCCACTCTCTAATCTATTTCTAATTACAGTAATGCCCCGATTTACGCGGTCAATTGAACCCGCGGAGTAGCGCGTAAAACGAGAAACGCATAAATGGAATAACAGAACATATGGGATTAATTGAAATAGAGACCGGGCCGACTCCCAAACTCCACTTTTTCCGACACAATACCTACGTTGTAGTAAAAATAAGATCTTAATTTTATGATGGTATGCACACACAATTAATATTTAAGAGAAATTCAGTCGCCAGGTTAATGTCCATTCAAATAATGGACTCAACTCCCCCCCCCCCCTCTTCCCACGCTCGCTGGCTCCTCCCTCTCTGAGAAATGTTTGGGTGAAAACACTAGATTTTAAGGAATAGTAATAAATAATACCTCAGACTAAAGCTGGGATAATATAATTGACATTGCTGGATTCCTTGCAAGACCAGGAATATTTTGAATATACACGTCATATATTTTGCACAAGATAAAATAATTGCTCTTTGTAAACAAAATTCTTACATTAGATCTAAAATTTGTATGTCTAATGCAAAATCCATGAAGTTTATATTTAAAATGATCATTATATTGTAAGAATTCCAGCAATGTAAATTATATTCTGGCCGGGTAATTTGTATGAATTTTATGAGCTAAAACAAATATCTTCAGTAAATAAAAAAATTATACTTCACCCGCGTAAATGACCAAATTTACCGCGTAAATCGGGCATCCCGGTTCTGGCATAGTACCGCGTAAATGACTAAACGCGAACCGCGTAAATCGAGGTTCAACTGTATTGTATTTTCTTTTCCCCTATTAACTCCACACACTGCTCTCAAGTATGTCTTTTCTATCATTTCTGCATCACTTCTTCATCCTGTAATTTGATCTCATGCTTCAAATTTGTAGGGCCACGACAGCACCAACAATTCCACCATGAATTCCCAGTTTTGCTTTCTTTGGCATAATTTTTCACTCTTCACACACCTGTTAACACACCGATCACATTCTTTCCCTCTGCTACTCTATGATTCCATTCATCTCCTACTGTTCCTTTCTGTACCAACAAATCCTTTCCCATCTACATTATATGGGTCACTAACTCACTACCTTCAATCCAATTTTTTACCTCCACACCCCACACTTAACATTCTTGTCATGAAGGTATTATAGACATAATCACATCATTCTATAAGTCCCCCAATTTCATTTTTACAACCTATCTGATTATGTGACCCTTCCCCATCATCACTGTCAAAAGCCCATCCTTTCTAAAACATAACCTCTATTATTTTTATTGTATTACAGTATTTCATTTTACTCACAAGTCTTTGACTTTGTAGTGTTTTGTGCACTAATGAATTCTTTATAAGAACTGACATTTTTGAGAAATTAAGTCCAGCTATTATTATTATTATTAGATATATGGCATATAAGCCTTATCATTTTCACTTACAGTACAAAATTCCTTATTTGTTTCACATACTGTACATATAACTCTTCTTTTTCCTTCATCCACAACATACATAAATATAATGGCATAATACATGGACTCGATTATTATTATCATTATTATTATCTTTACAGTATTATTAATTAGGCACTCATTTACTGAATACTTTACAGAAAAAATATAATTTTCTGTACATCTTAATTTATAATTGGTGCACCCCTGGCTCCCAAGGCCAGTATGTCTACTACATGTACTACTTAAAAAATAAGAGAGAGAGAGAGAGGATGAAAGATTATAACAGCTGAAAAGACATTGATTTTTGATGAGATATGCAGCAGTTGTCAGAGCCAGCAGTACAAGTTGAGTACTGTATATGGTACAACCCATTTGTGTGAGGACAAGAATCACATTTCTACACCTGTAAGTGCAAAAGTGTTAAAAGTACCTAAAAGCTCATCATCACCATAATAATACAAATATTAAAAGTCTTGACTCTAGCCACTCAGATTACAATTTGGTAAAGGCTTAACAGTGTAAAAAATATCTTTGGCAGTTCATGTACAGTATCTTCATCAATTGAAGTTCTGTTGTATGTACTGTAGTAGGAAGTCCTAAGTTCTTTTGTTTTCTTCTAACAAAAAATAAATTTAATTACCTAAGCCAATTTTAAATATACAACTTGCATTCTTAATTACAGACAATATAAAAAATAAATAAAATGTATCATTACCTTAATATAATTGCCAACAATTGATACGTTTTTGAAGTCGAGCGCAGCATCAATTTCGTCCATGACATAGAGAGGCGTTGGCTTGAAGTAATGGAGGGCAAATACAAGTGCCAAAGATGACAAAGTCTTTTCACCACCAGATAAGTTAGTAATATTTTTCCACGATTTCTTTGGAGGACGGACACTGGAAAAGATAAAACAATAATAATTAAATCAAATATTTGTATAAGACTGGAAAACCTTTATTAGATTTTGAATTTGGGAAATATCATTGGTTACTCTATTAATTAAAGTACAGCAAGAAACCTACAGTTTAAGTTTCACATCAACAGCTGTATCTTCAAACATGTTCAGAGTACAGCATCTCTCCTGTAAGCAACACCCATTAATTTGCAAAGCCAGAGTATAAGTGGAGAAAATAATATCATCTTTCACTTCAAACTTTCATAACCACCTCAGCAGGCCAGATACTTTCCTACATTATGGAACAAAGAAACTCTATGCCTAATATGAGCACTCACCTTTAGGTCCAATTTTCCATAGGTGGTTTTATCTACTCTACAGATTGAGGAATAATCACGAGGGGAGGTCTTTTAAAGACTGGAAACTCTTTTGAGTATCATCTTAGCATAAAGCCTATGGTAATTCTGTCTCTATATTGTTCCAATTCCATATACAATGCTGTACTGTCATAACAAAAGCCCATATAAATCTCTTCTTTGGAAGGAAGCATTATTTACTAGACAGAAAGGTCAACGAATGACCAGCAAAATAGTAAAGCAAGTAAAGGGAGACTGGGGTTATAATACTTAATAGCCTTAAGGGTTATAAACCTTCCAGTGTAATCCTTCACAAGCCAGAAGAAGCCTTTTCCTGCATTAATTACTTGATTTAATATAATTGGCTTATTTTATGTAGATATTTGGATTTTAAGAGTACACTATACTATACTGTACCCAGGACGAGTACAAACTTCTCCATTCTTACCTGAAAACAATACCTTCACTGAATGGGTCAAGGGAATCAACCAATTCTAGTTCAGCATCTCCACCCAAGGTTATCATCTGGTACATTTCCTTTAGTTTGTTGGATATAATGGTGAAACCTGCCATGAACTCATTCAGACGTTGTTTTCTTAGGTCTTCATGGTATTTCCGTTGTTCATCTCTTTGACGTGATATTTCATCAAGCTCTGCAACACGTTGTAGATAGATCTCTTCCTGAAAGAAAATAAAGACAATTAATGCTATAACACTGTATTGTTTCTTTGCCTTTATGGAAACAGTAGTAACAGTACAGTGGTCCCTCGGTTAACGAGCACAATCCGTTCCAGCAGGTTGCTCGTTAACCGAAACCATTGTTTCAATGGGTTTTTGGGTAATTGGTTCCAGCTCACCGAAAATTGCCTAAATTCAACAAAAAAGGTAGAAAAGTTCACTTACTTTGAGGTGTGTATGTAGAAGGCTCCTGGATGATGATGATGATGTGAATTTGAAGTGGGAGGTGGAGGAGGAGAAGGGAGAAGAGAAGGAAGTGGAGGTGGAGGAGAAGCATTTTACTGCTTCTTGGAAGATGAGTCACCTTCCATGAAAATGTCAGGAACCTCTGGACTGACAAATTCTTCACCATGAACATCCTCTCTCCTTCTTGAAGTGGAAGGCTGAGGGATAGCATCTTGTTCCCTCTGCCTTTTACTGAAGAAAGTGTCAATTGTGGTCTGTGGGGCATCTGTCCTCCTCACCATTAACTTATGTTTAAAGAAGGAGACCACTGAGTCCTTAACATGACACAAAGTTAGTTCAGTTTTTTCCACTTCTGGGTGCTTTGAAGCCAGTTCCCTGAACTTCTCCCAGTGGTAAATCACATCTTTCAACTGTTTAGCTGACATATGGTCATCACTTTCAATTTCCTCCTCACCACTGTCAGCTTCTACCTGTAACATCTCATCCAGTTGCTTCAAGTCATCAGGAGCAAGTTCCTCCTCATGAGACATCACAAGCTCTTCCACATCCTCCTCCTCCACTTCAAGGCCCAATGACTGACCAATGGACACAATCTCCTGGTCCAACTCTGTTTCTTCCTCAAATCCCTCAAAATCATGGACTACTGATGGCCACAGTGCTTTCCATGAAGAATTGAGGGATCTAGTGGAGACTTCTTGCCATGATGACACAATAAATTTTACAGCCTCCAGGATGTTGAATTGTGTCTTCCAGAAATATTTCAGTGTTAGTTCAGGATCATTGGAAGTTGCCTGATGACACCTCCTAAACATTTTCTTCATGTACAACTTCTTGAAGTTGCTGATCACATTCTGGTCCATTGGCTGTATGATTGATGTAGTGTTTGGAGGCAAAAACAACACTTTCACAAAGTCAAATTGATACTCCAAATTTCTGGCAAGGTCAGGGTCATGACCAGGAGCATTATCCATGAGAAGAGCCTTTAAAGTGAGTTTATTGGTGGTTAGGTAGCTCTTGACAGAAGGGCAAAACACATCAACAGCCTATTCATTAAAGAGCTGTCTTGTCACCCATGCCTTACGGTTGGACTTCCAATAAACTCCAAGCTTTGTTCTTACCACTTTCTGTTGCTTGAACACCCTGGGGTTTTCAGAGTGGTAGACAAGCATCGGCTTCAGTCGGAAATCCCCTGAAGCATTGGCACCAAGCAATAGAGTGAGACGGTCTTTCATGGGTTTATGCCCAGGTAAAGAGGCTTCATCTCTGGTGATGAATGTTCTTTTGGGCATCTTTTTCCAGAACAGCCCAGTTTCGTCCACATTGAACACTTGCTGTGGAAGATAATTTTCTTCTTCCATCAGTTTTTTAAATTCATCTAAAATTTTGCTGCCCCTTCCTTATCAGCACTAGCGGCTTCACCATGCCTAACAACACTAAAAATGTCACTTCTTTTCTTAAATTTTTCGAACCAGCCTGAAGAACCAGGTTGATCTGTCTTTATATGTTCATAAATCTCGCTGGCTCTTTCACAAATGAATTAAGTAGAAACTGAATCAACTTTCATCTGTTTTCCCTAATCCAGATGATAAGTAACCTCTCAGTTTCTGCAATTAGGGATCTACTTTTAAACACTCTTGTAGATTTGTCTCTCATTTTCATTTCTTTAAATTTGTCTTTCTGTGCAAGAATTGTCGACACAGTTAATGTCGACATGCCACATTCTTTGCATAGCGCATTTGTTCTAATGCCTTGTTCATGTTTTTTTATGATTTCCTGCTTGGTTTGGATTGAAATCGCTTTTCTTGATCTCTTAGGCCCCATGCTGGATTCAAACAATGTCAACACGTGCTTTTTAAAGTTAAACTTGTTGTAAATAAAGAATATTTTCTTTAAAATAACACTGCACTGCGCTATATATTGTCAATATGTAAAATAAATTTCAAAATGACCAATAATTTGCTTGGAAACACAGAAAAGAAGCATTTAGTTGAAGAGAGTCTGAAGCAAGATGTTACCTCCAGTGAAAACAAAGAGACTAACGCCTGTTTGCTGGATGCCGCGCATTAAACTAGTCACTTTACCTTCAATTATGTTCAATAATTGTTAAAATGACTGAAAAATTTAATATTAAACTTTTAAAATTATTGAATAGTATAAACTTCTTGATATTTACTAAAATAGTAAGGAATTTAAGCCCTAGAACCGATTAATGTATTGGCGGACTAATACTACAGCTGGTTGACCGCCCAGTGCAAGCCAAAACTTGTTGAGGTCGGCTCATAAGAAACTCGTTAACCGAGGGGTTGCTCGTTAACCGAATTTAAGAATCTTATGGGAGGTAACTCGTTAACCGAGGCGCTCGTTAACCGACGGACCACTGTACAGCTTGTTGCTTTAGTCAACACTGCTAAAAATTAAGCCTTTACATGCAATAGAAAAAATCTGTACATTACAGGAATACTGTACTAGTAAAACTGAAGGTTGTCAAAGATTAAGAATATAAATTTGTATCATATTTTACAATCAACATCCCATTCTATTCCTTTGGATGAAAACCATACTAACTTATTTGTATTAGTAACCTGTGTTTTTGCCTGGATAGTGTTGATAATGTACCATACACACAGTATGTACACACTGTATATGCAATTA
This sequence comes from Homarus americanus, assembly GCF_018991925.1. Taxonomy (NCBI): domain Eukaryota; kingdom Metazoa; phylum Arthropoda; class Malacostraca; order Decapoda; family Nephropidae; genus Homarus; species Homarus americanus. The sequence continues at coordinate 6,209,390 of NW_024757794.1, forward strand.
AATCACTGTAGGAGTGAGTGATCCATGTAATAGTACAACTCCCCATAACACAAATCACCAATCAGCTGTGAGATGGCTACAAATGTTGCCATTGTTTTATGTAATGAAACTATAAAATACAGTATATGGAAAAATAATTTCCACAGTCTAATGTGACTTAGAAATAAAGAAAAAATACTGTAATATAAAACTTTTAAATCAAATCAGAAAAACAAAGAGCATGGGTGTGTATATGTGAGAAGAAAAAGTACTGTATGTATGGAGGCAGTGGGTGGTTTGTCAATGGTGCACCTGACTAGCTAGTCAGGCCTATTTCACTTTAAACATGTTCACCTCACAAGCACCACTGATATTAGGTTACTTTATCCTCTGTCACTGATTCACTGATTGTCAAGTTAAATTTAAACTCAATAAAAAATAATTATTTTCTATTATAATGCCTGTATGGTTTGTTGCCTCTGTCACTAGCCCAGCCACCAACCCCAAAATGTGATGTCACAGCGCAGCAGACACACACACGTCTCTGTCTGAATGGTTGCCCACTGTAGGTGTCACTCAGAGGGGTGGTTTGAGAGCGGAAGGAGATGTTTATTGTACATAAAATATACATTATGCTATTGTATTTTATGATGTGTCATGTACTGTATCATTTTTATTGTTTATTAATGCAGTTTTGGTTAATTTTTGGCAAATGCAAAAATACAGAATAACTAAGCACTAGAACCCCTTCACATTTACTCCATATTAAATAATCTACCACTAACAACTAAGTTTCCAAGTATCAAGTGGATTTTGAGTACAATATATATTTCCGTTTTACAGTGGAGTCGCGATAATCCGTGAAATACAAATTAGTTCGCAGGTAACCCTATTACTACCCCTGCCCCGGTATCCTTACTCTAACATACGCAATTTCACCAAAATTACCACATTACTTCGGTTCATTTGGTACCGGGTTAATAAAACATAAATAAAATAGTTAGTTATTGTGAAATATTAGATTCCTGGTTCTTTGATGACATAGGGCAGTCACAGCCAGCCCAGCACCTGCTGTCTAAAGGTTGATGTGGTAGTATTGGCATAACCCACACAAAATTATAAGGAGAGAGCTGGTTATGTAATAAGAGTGTAGAACTACAGTACAATTACTTTTTGTACAATAATGTCACAATATATTTTTATATAATATTTATGATGTTTATTGTTTACTAAAGCAGTTTTGGAATAGTTTAAGGGTATATTTTAACCTTTGGAACTAAACTTATTAAATCAGTTAAAACTATAATTCGCGATTTGATAATTCACGATGTCTTCTCGTGCTTAACCTGCAAATGATCGAGACTCCACTGCTTCATATGGGACTGTCTTTATGTTTGACGTTATTATTGTTCGTTAATCGAGGGACCACTGTACCATTACCGCAAAAAATATCGATCCCCTCTACATAATTAGCTGTGTTTATATACATGCTTTCACCGCGCTAAAAGCAGCCCGCCAAATTTGTCAAGGCGGGAATATATAACACCTGGCAACTCTACAGTGTTTCCCGTGCGACTAGAAGTAGAAGAAATTTGGCCAGTGCTCCACTTGCAAGTTAATTTTCGCTCACCAAACAAATGAGTGCAAATTAAGACATCCACAATTAGCCCAAATTTTGTTTTCAAAACTATATTTATGGTTCCCAAAATCATTTCTGAAACAGAGAATGGTTGGATCCTTGCCCTGCTTGAGGAAAAAACCACTGTGAAAGAAATTTCAAGGAGAACAGGACGAGGAATGACAACAATTAAGAGACTCAAGCGATCTACACGCAACCTTCCCGCCAACGTTATTCCACCAAGGAAATCATGACCAGGAAGACCTTCAAATGCACTGATTCACTACTGAGGCTAGAGATAATGAGAGATCCTAATGTGAGTGCATCACAATTGAAGAAAGCACACCCCCATCCTCCTGCTAACATATCAGAACAAACCATTCAACATTGCCTTCAGAAGGAACTTCATCTACCTTCCCATCAAGCTGTACGAAAACTACTTCCCATGGACCGAATGTGCCGTCAGCGGCTTGCTTTTGCAAGAAAATACCAGCACTGGAGCAAAGAACAATGGAATTCTGTGGTGTGATATGATGTAAGCACTTTTGCATCCTGATTGCAGGGAAACGTACAGTCAAAGGGCCCACCAACACCAGCCGGTATGATCCTCGTTACACCATTAAAACCGTGAAACATCTTGCAAGTATGATGGTGTGGGGAGTGTTCAGTGGAAAACGTCGCGCTGCCCTCCATTTCCTCCACTAAAACACGGCAATGGCCTCTGATCGCGACAAGACTGTCTTGGAAAAACATTTATTGGATTATTGTCAACTTCACCAGTCCACATTCTTCATGCAAGACGGTGTCCCCTGTCACAGGTCAAAAAGTATGACAACTTGGCTACAGGAAAGGACTATTCCATTGCTGGAGTGGCCTGGGAACTCGCCAGATTTAAACCCCATCGACAATGTATGGCACGAGATGAAGCGGAAGCTGTCAACACATTACACATCAACTGTACATCAACTACAGGAGGAAACCAAGTGCATGTGGGAGTTTGAGATGGATGGAGAGTATTTTCAAATATTAGCAGAATCCATCCCAAAAAGACTTCAACTGGTAATAAAATGTAAGGGAAATATGAGTAAGTACTAAATAGCAGTAGAAAAACATTTTAAGCCTGTAAATGTGTTTTATTCACCCTTGAAATAAGTTTTTCTATGAATATCATGTGAAAAATTAAAGGGTATCAATACTTTTTGCGGTAATTGTACTGTATAGCGAACATCATTGGACCCTATCTCGTTATATATCCCGACCCTACTGTACTATGTTTAAATAGGGTTCTTTGGGTCATTGGTATCTGTTATGTACAGTATGTGATAATTTGTGTTTATGGTTTTTGGGTCAAAACACATGGTTAAAATTGTGCATCATCATTATTTTACAGCCATTTTCCACAACCAAGTGCAACAGTACAGTACATACTTGATATATTTTGGGTTCATGGTCACAAGATCTATTGCCTAAGTCGCTTTTTAGTTCACAGAATTCACATGTTTGCCAAGTGGTTGTCACAAAGAACATTTTTGCCCCAGATTTCAATTTTTGCATACTGTACAGTACAGTACCCTGTATATGAAAAATCCAAACATATATTGTTTTTGCAGCACTGGAAAATGCTGAGATGCTAACAAAGGCATCTCAAGAGTTTCTTGTGCCAGACCTGCTCAGTTTATAAAAGCAATGAACTAAAAACAACAAACAGTATTATACTGTATGAATAGTGATTAACTAATCTAAATATAAAATACACATAGTGCTTTAGTTATGGCTCGAAGGCCCATTACATGAAGTAGTGTCAAGACACTGACTCAAGATTATTTCCATTGTGGGAATGCTGATGTTTTTCCTATCTCAGAGTTTGATCTGATGCCAATGGAAAGAATAAACTGTTAAAGGAATAAGTGTAGCATTTCTTCTCCAGATAAAATTGCATAAAAAATATAATTCAGTGAAAGCAAACCATCTCAAAATGTTTACATGTACAGTAGCTAAAACAACTATCTGTGCATACTTCGTGGGAAACAATGAGACCATGGATGATAAATTTTGGTATATGAGGGCTGTCATTAGTCACATGTAAAATTTCGGAGCATATCGACCCCCACCAGCACAGATAGTTGTTTCAGCTACTTTACAGTGCAGTAAACTTACTGTTGGTGCCCACTACAAAACAAAAACCATGTACAGAAGAACGTCGATATAAAGCGATTCAATGTAAGATTATTAATTTAAAGCGACACCCACATTTAAGGACAATGTTTTAAATTAAAGAGAATCTTTCCTACTTTGCACGAGTCAATCTGGTGCATCATACTTTAAAATTCGCGCCTAATGCTTATATTGAAACTAAGCAGTATCTTATAAGAATTCCAGCAATGTTAATTATATTCTCCCAGGTCAGTTTAGTAACACTTTATAAGAGAAAAACTTAAAGTCACTCTTAAGGACAGATAAATAAATAAGCACTAGACCTTGGCATCGACTGTCAAACATATCACCTGACCCCCCCCCCATCAGCTGATCACTAGTAAACAGACCATTTCACATCCCTTAACCTTGACTGTTGATTTATGAGTGTTAGTCTTAGCATAATACTCCAAAAAACAATGTTTTGTTTATTCTAGGAGATGGGCTGAGGTGCATCTGGGTAGACTCTCAGTCTTTTTAGTATTTTGTGTTTCACTAAAGTACCAAACTAAATTATTCCATTGAAACAGCACTTCAATTTAGTGAGAATTCTTTTTAAAGAGACCTCTCTTGGAACGTATCTCATGCTATATCGACGTTCTACTGTGACTGGGAATCTCGTACAGGACTGTATCACAACCGGTGGTGCAGTTTATCAGTAACTTGTGTGTCTTTCTCCTTCAGCGCATGTATGTACTTCACTTTTTATGTTTATAATCAATGTACAGCAAAAAAAAAAAAAAAAAAAATATATATATATATATATATATATACAGTATATATAATTTGAACTTTTGTTTTTTTCATAGGCACATATCTCAGCTTTCGAATTGGAGAATGTTATCCAAATTATGAAAAATTTATTTATGAAAGCTTTTCGGGAAAATAACTCTTTCATGAATTGGAGAATTCATGTACCTTGTACAGCGGTATCCCTGTTAGCCGGAACTGGTGCAGAGCACTTCCGGGGATGAGAGATTTCCGGCTAACCAGACGACTTTCTCAAACCCAGAAAAGTTCCTTATCCCCGGAATAATTTCCGGTTACTGGGAAAAGTTTCCGAGTGTCTAAACTAGACATCTTGCACATGTAGACACTAGTCCACTTCCCCAGAGGTGCTGGGGATGTTTTCCTTGAGTCTAAACTACTAGAGTCTGTAAATGCAGTTCTAATAAGTTAGAAACTCCATTTATTTTCTATAATAATCCAGAATAGTTTATCTAAAAGTTTGGTAAATAAATATATTTGAAAATTAAAAATCTATATGATATGGGCGTGAATGAAACTGTGTTACAGCAAAGACTGGTATTTTCCACTCCCATGGAGTTGTGGGGATTAGAGGGTCTCGTGTACCTGACCTAAAGCAATGGCAGGTGGTGGTAGGGTGGGGGATTAGTGGTCTCATATTACTGACCTTCTGATGGAATGTCAGGTCACCCTTTCTTGGCCAGGGGGATTCGTGGGTCTCATGACCTAAAGATTGTAACAGCACCATTTGCATTATATACAGCCTCTCCTTGACTTACGACGGGGTTCCGTCCCAACGACCAGGTTGTAAGTCGAAAAGGCGAAAATAATACATAAAATTCTAAAATGAAATACAGCACAGCAAAAGTAATCAATAACGAAAATGAATAAAGTGTTACTGTGCACTTAACTTTAATGTAGTCAGCTGAATGCACACGGGGCCTCAATAATTTTTTAATTAAGCATGTAGACTACATTAATTGGATGAAGCAGAGGAGGAGACCGGGCTGGGTGGGTCATCAAGTTTGCTTTCTTCAGACAGGCTAACATACTTGCTTGTTGAAGGTATTGGATCATCTTTAGGGAGTGAAGAGGCAGCAGTGGTGGGGTGTGAGGAGACAGCAGTGGGGGACTTCTTAAAAAATATGTCCAATTTAGACTGCACAGTTTGCCTTTTCTTTTCATTGTAAATCTCCCTGTAGCAAGCAAGTGAATCTTGGATCAGTCTGTCAATTTCTGCAAAATGCTCAACATTTTGATCCATTTCTTCAAACATTTGCATCCCCTTATTAATAGTAACAAATGCCTCTGCCATTTGTTTCACTGAAAACGTTTTGGGGGGGTGCAGGTTCTTCTTTCAAATTGTCTCTCTCTTCTTCCTCTGTAATTTTCTGTGCGTCCAGTTCAATAAGATCCTCGTTACTTAGCTCTTCTGCTACACTTTCCACCAACTGCTCAACATCTTCATTATCAACTTCTAACTCCAGCTGTTGACCCATCTGCACTATCTTGTTACTAATCTCAGAAATTGCTTTATCTTCATTAAATCCTTTGAAACAGTTCACATATATTTTCAGGACCTTCTTCCAAATTCCATTCATGCACTGACCTGTAACCTCATCCCATGCTGCAGCTATGTTCTTTGTATATTGCAAAATGTTGTAGTCCTTCCAAAACCCTGAGCATTTTCTCACCTTCAGTAGCAGCAACAGCCTGAGTGAAGGTCGTACGTAAATAATACACTTTAAAAGCAACAATAGCACCTTGATCCATGGGTTGGATGATAGAGAAAATGTTAGGTGGAAGGTAGACTACCTTAACATCAGGGTGCAGATCGTCCAGGTGTGGTGGGTGTCCCGGAGCATTATCTAAAACTAATAAAATCTTGATAGCAACCCCTTGTTGCAGACAATACTCCTTGGCTCATGGAATGAAACAACTCAGGAACCAATCCTCAAACAGTGCTAGACCCTAGCTTTCTTATTACTGCGATAAAACACTGGCAGTGTGTGCTTGCTGACATTTTTAAAAGCCCTTGGGTTCTCTGAATGATATATCATGAAGGGTTTTACCTTGAAACCAGCTACATTCCCTCCCAACAGAAGTGTGATTCGGTTTTCGCCTCTTTGTGGATGTATGTCCGTTCTGGCAAATAATTTCCCTCCACAATGAAGCGATCTAACTCCTCTCCACTCACATTTACACTGTGCAAATTGTAACGTTTCTTAAACCTTTGGAACCACCCATGACTTGCTGTGAAGTTTAGGTCGCACTCATCTCCTGCCTGCTCTTCAGGCTTTCGAAAAGGCTTCTTGCCTTAGCCTGTATGGTTAGAAGGCTTAAGGGTACACGCTTTTGCAGCTGATCTTCCATCCACATCACAAGTAATTTCTCCATCTCATGAAGAGGACCTTGTCTTTTTTTCGTTAATATTGTTCCCTTTACAGGTGCTGATCCTTTCACTACCTCACGAATTCATTCCTTGTCCTTCAAAATTGTTGATATCGTCGAGTGAGAGAAGCCAAGGTCGCGTGAAATGGTTGCTACCATTTTTCCATTTTCATATTGCATTATTATTTTAATTTTCATCTCAAAAGTAATTGACTGTCTCTTTTTCTTCTCAGCCCCACGAGAACTCTCACTTTTACGCTTGCCAGCCATTTTAAAGGGAATTACAAACGAAAATTTTGTCAGTACACAGCGCGATCACTAACAACAACGACAGCCAAACAACAACTGAGCGGGCTACGGTGTGGATGCTGTACGCCACGAGGCGGCCCGGCCCACGATGTCGTACGGGGTCACATACGACCAAACGATTCGGGCCTCGAAAATACGTAATGTGAAAAGTATTTTATACGACCATGCCGGTCGTATGTCCGGGTTGTCTTAAGTCGAGGAGAGACTGTACTGGTACTCCTCATTTATGGCCTGGGTTACATTCCTGAAAACTTAAGCTATTAAAATTCGAGTACAACATAAATCTTCTCATACTATGACAAATGAGGAATATGATCTCTTTTACCTTCTTGCGGTATTCATGAACAACAGCCAGGTTTGGTTTGGACTGTGCCAACTTCTCCTCCAAGATGGTCAGTTGGTATTGAAGCTGCTTAGGGTCCAGCTCATCAAGAACCTCAGGTCCAAGGACAGCTAACTCAGCTTCATCCTCTTCCCCCTTGTTTATTGGAATGTCTGTCAACTCGAGACGATTCAACTGTGGTAAATGAAAGAATAGAACCTCACAGAAACATGCACATTAAAGAGAATGGTGAGAAAAATAAATAGTCTAATAACCTTAGACATCTCACTCTTGAATAATCTTCCATCCTTAGTGAATTAACAAAGCATAATGTAGCTTCCCTAAAGGAGCATGTATGTCCAATGTTATCTCTCTCTCTCTCTTTTTTTTACCAAATTTTTCATCCTACCATTCACTATAGCAAAGTTCACAATTGCCATAATTCACTCTAAACATTAATAAAAACAGGTTAATAATGCATGATAATAAGTCTGTATATTATCTTTGTATACATAATAATCAACTATTTACTGGAAAGTGAATTTTTTGATACAGGGGACACCACAATACTTCAAGTAGCAGTCTAAGGAGCACCAACCTGTTTCTTCCAATGGGACATCTTGGCCTTATTTTCCTTGATGATGCCTTCATACCTGTCCAGCTCTTGGTCAATTTCAATTTTGCTGGATTTTATCTTGTTTTCCTTTCTGACATATACTTCGTGCTCAGCCTTCAATTCACCAACCTTTTCTCCTAATTCTAATTCTTCATGCTGTCAAGAAAAATATATTCTGATGTTAGTTCTGACACTGGGAAAATTTACCCATGGATACTGTGTTTGATTTGGGGACTTGTTGTGAAGGGGGATTACCACAGCAGAAAACAGAGTATCACAACATAAGAACGAATAGTGTGTGTGTGTGTGTATAATAATAGAAATAATGAGTCACTTGATTGCCAAATAATATACAAGTAAAGTAAGTGATACAAATATGATATACAGGTATAATAAAAGTGGGGAGAAGGTGCTCTTAATCCTGGTCACCATATATTTAATTATATTTAATGGAGAAAAAGGCGAGATCAAATTCCCACTTTTTATAGGGATTTTCTCCAGCATGGTTTAATTTCTAATACAAAAAAAAAATGCTGTGAATGGGAGGGAGTGGGGGAGAGGAGTTAATTTGACATACTGTACATGATGAAACACTATTATTATATGGAAGTCTTTTCTTGTTCAGATCAGGACATTTTTTGCTCTAAAAAATTAATCCTTCTTTACCTTTGGATCAACCTATTTCACCTACTGTAATTCATGTGGTATCACCCTCTCAATACTCCACAGGCAAAGATTGGAGAACATCAGTTAAGGACAATTGTATTTCATGGATGACAGTAGCATGCTTGCCTTTCATCACTGTGGTTGTGCTTTCAATTCCCCGGAACGAAGAAGAGTGTTATTCAGTGTGACCCTGCCAACATAACAGGTTTTCTGACTACTCCAATCCCTTCTTCTATGATCACTGGACAACGAAGGTCATAACAAAGAGCAGGTGAATGCCCAAATTGCTAGTAAGCTGAAAAGTGGTGGTAATGCAGTGACCAATGCTATATATAAAATACAGGTACTGTATACAATAAAAAAATTAGCATTAAGTCTGTTGCTTTACAATAGGTGGCTCACCGTGACTGACTGTAACTGCTCCAGCACCTTCGCAGCCTCCTCCTCAATCACTGAACGCTTACCCTGCATACCTCGGAGTTCATTTTGTACCTCAGTGATTTCTGTCTCCATTCCTGTTATCTTCTCCCGAGTTTTTTTAGTGTTGCGTTGGGCAGTTTTAATAGCTACCTGGAGAATAAGAGGTAAAACTTAATTTTCTCTAAATTTTCTAAGGATCAATAAAAAGGAAACCATTAGGAAACAAACTCCCTAAAAAACAAAGTTGAACACTCACTTTACAGGGTGTTCCCGGGTTATGAACGGGTTCCGTTCCTGAGGACGCTCTTAAGTAGATTTGTACGTAAGTCGGAACATATGCTATGTGCATGCCGTACTTACTGAACAATTTATAAAATCCCACTACGTATATCATAGCCCTAAGTCCTTATATACATCTAAAATCACTTAATTTATGACAAAGAAGAAATAGAATGACACAATATAGTAAATGAAAGTAAAAAATAGTCGAGTAAATAAAATACTATAAATTTCAAGTTTAACTCCGCTCGTATAGGCAGACGTTCATAAGTCGGGGACACCCTGTATCTGGCTTCAAAAGGTATATTTCCTGAAAGATATAATTCTCAAGACAAAAATTTAATAGGGCTTGTACTGTAGACAAATGAAGAGAACAAGAAACTTCATTCTTTTACTACTTTATTACTTTAACAGTTTCAGTGGTAGTCAATAAAAACACTTTCACTAACAAGCATACAAATACACATCATGAATGCTACAAGCCCTCTGTATTTGAGTTGGAGGTACAGTAAATAAAGCTAAAAGGAATTACAGTACTGTACACTGAAGGTAAAACAGGGATGAAGTGAAGTTGCAGGAAAAATGTTGTTAGTACAGAAAAGAGAATGCAAAAAAAATGCAATGATCATGGTGTTGGAGAGTTTGCAAGGGTCACACATCAGATAAAAAGAGTATAATACCTGTATTGCAGACACAATTACTATACATGTATACTGTACAACCAGCTGACCTGGCTGCTGCTGTCTCCACCTGTAACCCATAAACTTCTGTGCTTACACAAGTCACTGCTAAGTTTTTCAGCTACAACATTAATGCTTAACTTCTTCCTCATTCACACAAAGAACACTCTACTGCTTGGGTCACTTATAAAAAATGCATAAATGTGATTTCCAAAAAGTTATATTAAAAATTCAATAGATTTTTAAGTTTTGCAATTACCCAGCCTGTTACCATTTGTTATGAAACAATCAGTGTACATAGCAAGAATTTTTTTATCTATACTATACTGTCAGTCAGTCTTATCTTTGTACCCATCTTTTCTGTGGATTTCAATCCTTATTCAGTATCTTATTTTGTTGTCCCTCCTATTATTTATTCTGAATTTATATTTATCATTATTTTTGTGCACCTCTTTTTTTATGACCATGTTTCTTTGTGGGTTTTGCAAGAATCATCTTGTTATTTGGAAATCTCTCATCCCTGGAAGAACTCTGCACCAATTGTTCTGGTGCTTCAGCTAATGGGGAAGTATTGAAGAATACCTAAGCAAAATCCTGTCTACTCTAACAATATCTCAATTGCAAGAGACAGGAAGCAGTTATGTTTGCAGGTGTAAGAGAATGTCATTACCAAAATTTATTAAATATTGTATGCATCTACAGTCCTATATCACTGGATCAAATAAAGCATTGCTGAAACCTATAGGACTGAAGAAAAACTGAACAAAATTATAATGTAAAACTTTCCTTATACCATATACAGTATACCTTACTGTAATATAATTTATGAAATTTCAAGCATAACGACTAAATTTGAAACTACAAACACAAGGCAATAAATTCAAATTTTACCAGCCAGCCACTCTCCTAACTTAGGATTTAACTGAAATAAAATTTCAAGAGACAGAAAAGATGTCTCATAGCATGTACAGTCAACAAAAATTTTTATGCACTCCTGGGTCTGACGGCCTTTGCAACAATTACTGACTGAGACCATGTTCATTTGGTAAGGTTGGTATTTCTGATTGTGTGATGCATTGTGTAACCAATATGATGTATTCTGCCTATCTTATGATACCTGTGTTGTTCAGAATTCTTAGTCTAGTGTGTCATATTGTATAGCAACATAAAGGTGCAGAATTTTTTGTTGACTACACCATAGGAAAATTAATGTTCTCTTTTCCCTTTTCAAGTGAGGAATCATAACAAATCAACAAAGATGGCAGAGAATTGAGCTCTAGAGGAAAGAAAAAATTCATTATACATATACACTTGTCAAAAAGTTCTCGAACAGCTGGGTACGACAGATTTCAGAATGAGCACTATGGCTCATGTCTTCTCAGAATGGTTGGTATGCCTGGTTGAGAAGTGACTCAATAATTTATTTAAAAAATATATATATACAGTGTATATATATATATATATATATATATATATATATATATATATATATATATATATATATATATATATATATATATATATATATATATATATATATATATATATATATATATATATATATATATATATATATATATATATATATATATATATATATATATATATATATATATATATATATATATAGTAAAAGTCCAAAAATCCGGATGCCAGAAATCCGGACCACCCAAGAATCCGGACTTTTCGAAAACTATTTTTTTTTTGGCTGTCAATTATATTATCCTAACTTTAATCTGAGGTATTATTTAATACTAAATGTTAAAATTTAGTTTTTCACCCAACATTTCTCTTGTAGGGAGGGTTGGTGGGGGGTGGGGGGGAGGGTTGGGATCGACCGACCATCTGGCGCGGTTGGAAGAGGGGGGGGGGAGGCAAGGTGGGGTACTTTGATTGACAGATAGTGTCGTGAAGAATATTTTTTATTTTAACTGAAGATATTTGTTTTAGCTCATAAAATTCATACAAATTACCCGGCCAGAATATAATTTACATTGCTGGAATTCTTACAATTTGATGATCATTTTGAATATAAACATCAAAGATTTTGCATTAGACATACAAATTTTAGATATAATGTTTACTCTGAGTAAATATTTTATCTTTTGTGCAAAATATATGACATTTATATTCAAAATATTCCTGGTCTTACAAGGAATCCAGCAATGTCAATTATATTATCCTAACTTTAGTTTGAGGTATTATTTATTAAAATCTAGTGGTTTTCCCCCCAAAATTTCTCAAGAGACGGAAGAGCCAGCAGTGTAGTGTGAGAAGAGGGGGAAGGAGTTGAGTCCATTATTTGAATGGACATTAACTTGGCGACTGTATTTCTCTTAAGTATTAATTGCGTGCATGTACCATCATAAAATTAAGATGTTATTTTTACTAGAACATAAGTATTGTCGGAAAAAGTAGAGTTTGGGGGTCGGGCCAGTCTCTATTGGAATTAATCCCATATGTTCTGTTGTTCACTTAATGCGGTGAAAAGGTTTTCACTTAACGCGGTACCCTGTGGGTTCAAGTGACCGCGTAAAGCGGGGTACAACTGTGTGTGTGTGAGTGTGTGTGTGTGTGTGTGTGTATATATATATATATATATATATATATATATATATATATATATATATATATATATATATATATATATATATATATATATATATATATATATATATATATATATATATATATATATATATATATATATATATATATATATATATATATATATATATATATATATATATATATATATATATATTTTGCATGACCCTTTAAAGCATCCAAGAACTTTTTATGGCAAATACTTTGTGTGAAACAATATGAGACCATGGACGCTAAAATTTTGGTATATGAGGGCTGTCAACAGTCACACGCAAAATTTCTGAGCATATTGATCCCCACCTGCACAGATAGATGTTTTAGCTACTGTACATGTACAGAAAGTCAGTTGCTACACCCTGACATATCCATACAGCTGAATATTTTTTTTTAATTGATTGGGGTGTAGCATCTGGCTTTTTGCACATAAATTATAAACTCTTTCCTCCAGTGTTAATGTCTCTCATCTTCATTATCTTAATGATTACTTCACCTAAAAAAAAGAGAATACAGTATTAATTATTACATGGTGTACAACTCATAAGGCACTCATACTATTATGAAAGCATCTTACGTAACAGTAAATAAATTGTTAAACAATAATATGACTAACCTGGAGTCTGGTAATCTCTGCAGTAAATTTCTCAAGGCCTTTGTTGACACTATCCAGAGAATTTTTGAGTCCTTTCATTCTTCGTCCAGTTATTTCCATAATCTGTTCATGAATTTTATTAACTTCTGCTTCCACTTCTTGGGCTGATGCTGATGCTTCGTGATAAATTTTTACCTTGCCATCAATGCACTTCTCTAACTTATTTATCTTTGCTGGATCTGATTTAACAGACTTAACCTTCTCTTCTTGATATAGCTTCTGCTCCTGAAATGACACAATTTGTTGTTGAGCTGCTTCAAACTCCATTTTAAACTTCTGAACATCCATATTCATGGAATTTAAATCCTTTGTCAACTGACGTATAGACAGCTCCAGGTCAGCGCGATCTCTACGAAGTTGTCCTGCACGTTGAGTCAGCTCATCTACTTTACTCTCGATGTGCTCCATTTCTCTGGGGTCCACATTTACAACAGTTGCTTGTTTACCCATACGGCCACGCAGAACTGACCTACCACCTCCACTCATGGTACCAGAAGGTTCTATTAGCTCTCCTTTTAATGTTACCACACGATGACGCACTCCTCCATAGGCAATACGTGAAGCCTGATCTAAGTTGTCAGCTACAAGAGTGTCCCTTAGTGCAAAATAGAAAGCTGTCTTTACTATATCATCTTTCATTCTTACTAAATCAAAGAGACGAGGTACATTTTCTGGGGTTTGCATTTGTCTCTCACACTGACTTTTCCATTTTTGCATCTTATCTAAAGCAATAAAAGTAGCTGTGCCAACATTGTTTCTCTTAAGGAAACTGATACACTTCTGACCAGTCTCAACTGAATCAACAACTATGTTATCTAGTGGCCCACAAGCAGTACTGATTGCAACATCATATTTTTCATCAATGCCACCCAAATCACCCAAGCGCCCAAAAACACCTGGAATGCTTCCATTTTGCTTTTGCTCCATAATAGCATCCATAACCCTGCCTTGAGATCGTGATGACTGCATTGCACTACGCGTCTCCTCAAGCTTTACTCTATGAGTTCTCAGCAACTCCTCAACCTTTTGCTGTTCAGGAATCAGACACTGATGTTTCTGCATGTCCTCTTTTAGTTGTTTATCACATCTTGGTATGCTGGCTTCAAGATTCTTTATCTCTCCTTTTCGAGTACTGATGGTATTCTGGGCCTGTTCTAGACTAGCAAGAACCTGTTCTAATTTATTTTTTTCATTTTGTTCTGTACTCTGGTATATGTCTAATTCTGACTGAGCAATATCAACCCCACTCTTAGCTTCATCAACTACTTTTCTAAGGTCAACAAGTTTTGTTTCAAACTTAGTTTTTTCATCCTGCAACAGTTGGGTTTCAGAGTTGAGGGAGGACATGGCTTTGTGATATACTGCCTCTTCCTTTTTTCTTTTCTCCTCCAGAGATTCTCTTTGTTTTTGGCACTCCTCAATATCTTTTTCATTTTTTTCTGGTATTTCCTCCAGCTCTTCCAATTTCTTTTTTTCTGTTATTAGTTGACTCATCAGTTTCTTTCTCTTTTGATTCTTGTGCTTAAGATCTTCTTGCATTTTAACATCTTCACTCTCCAAGCCTTTAAATTTTTCTGAGCACTCCTCCTTTACTTTGCTAATTTTCTCTAATCTTTTCCCCAATGACTTTATTCCTTCCTCTTTCTCTTTCTTCTTTTCATTGAGGTCCTCTAGCTTTTTCTTCACACCACTCATACCATCATCAATTTCCTTCTTTTTTTCCTCGGCCTTTTCTTTTGCCCGAGAACAGTCTAAATAGTAACGCTGCAAAAGTGTATGTCTCTTACGCGTTACTTCATTTTCCAGTCTCAAATGTTCTATTGCTGTGTCTTTGGGTCCTTCTAACTCGTCCTTTTCCTTCTCAACTAATTTTACTCTGTTCAATTTCTCTCCTCGTGCTTCATTTAAATCTTCTACTCTCTTACATAACAATTCTATGGGCTCTTTGAATCTTGATGATCCAACTATGTCCTCCAGAAACTCTAGCATGCCAGTGTCATGATCTGTGAGGGCTTTAGGCTTCATCGTGGCAATCTGTTCCACCTCACCTTGAAGAATGAGGAATCGATTGTGGTCCAAGTCAATCCCATAAGCTCTAAGTTCTTTTGAAACAGCCTTAAACTGGCATCTCTTTCCATCCATCTGGTAAAATGAGGTGTTATCACGAAAAGCAGTGCGGGACACAACAAACTGGGAATTAGGTACAACTTCGAAATCTTCTTCATCCTTGTCGATGATCTTTTGAAAATAAACAGCAACTGTACAGCTCTGAACGTTCTGATGCTTCTCTGAATTGTGAATCAAAACAGATATTTTCTTAGAACGAATTTTTTGTGCACGGTAGCCAAAGACGAAAAGCATGGAATCGATAACATTGCTCTTGCCACTTCCATTTGGCCCAACAATAGAAGTGAAGCTCTTGTGAAATGGTCCCAGAACCTGCAAGAGATTGAAGAAATTGAAAAATCTGGAGAGTTAAAACAAAAAATTATGCTTTGTTATGGATGACTCATTTTACCAGCCTCATGTCTCTGATAGTTTCCATCAATATGGTTTTTATGAAAAAGCACAATTAACAAACCCCATAACCTTTTACTGTACTTTACACAGATAAAGTTTTGAGGTTGTTAGTGGCTAATCAATATGGTAAGTTGGGTTATTGTTGTTAAAAAAAAAAATAAATAAATAAATAAATAAATACAGTACTTGGAATTCATATAGCAATTACAAAGTTCCTTGCAAAAAAACAAACGAGAAATCTCAACATGTTTTGAGTTAATGATCTTACCTCACACTTGGTACTAATACAGAGTACAGTATGCATAGCTATACGAACTTGAAAATAAAAGAGAAATATACGGCCATTAAATGTTCAACAGAGGGGCAAGCATCACTATAAAAGTTGGCCGGTACTGTATAAAATACTGTAGAAGCAATCATTTAAACATCCAAACACCAAGAGAGACAGTGCCCATCATCATGAAAATAAAACTTTCCAGAGTGACAGACAGATATGACTATTGTATCTTCTCCATTTTCACAGTGAGAGAAAATAAACACTGTGAATCACAACTTTAGTGTTTTTAAAGAATAAATAAATAAAATGATTCCGGCAAAGACTTACTAGATGTACAAGAGCAAATAAATGCACAACAAAATTATACACATACAGTACAGTTCAGTATTGTACAGGGGGTCCCCGGGTTACGAATGGGCTCCGTTCCTGAGGACTTTCTGAAGCCGGAACGCATGCTATACGCGTACTGTACTTACAGAACAATATTTAAAATTCCACTATATCATAGCCTAAGTCCTTATATAGTACATCTAAAATAACATAATTTAAAACAAAAGAAGAAACAGAATGACAAAATATAGACAATGAACATAAAAAATAAGTTACCAGGTAAATAAAATACTGTAAATTTCAAGTGTTCGTATCGGCGGGCATTCGTAAGTCAGGGAGCCCCTGTATAGTACAGTACAGGTATACTATACAATTGAGGCAGGAGGAACATAAATCAAACTACAGTACAGTATATACACAGAGTTGTAAAATATACCAGACTTTGTTATATTGGCAAAACGTTACTCAAGTAGTAGTAAAAGTATCCAAAGTTCAATGTATTCAAGTAGAAGTAAAAAAGTATCTCATTCATAAAGTAATCAAGTACTGAGAGTAAAAAGTAAAAGAAAATTTTGTCGCAAATAATCAAATAAATCCACAGTAAATTATAAAAAACTGGTTAACTAAAGATAAAAATAAAAGACAGCATTACACATGTTTATTTGCAAATTTTTCTATTGAGATTAATCACTAACTGATTCTTGAAAATATGGCTGTCAAATCAGGTTCTTTTTGGCTTAAATATAAGCCTAGCCTGACTTACCGAAAGCGAATAGGTTCAGCCGCTCTTCTCCCTACAATCCATCACAGGGACAGTGAACGGGCTAAAAATATATCCATCCAACACCATGATCACTTTCTTCCTTATCCACACAAGTATCATAAACGTGGTCTGCGTAAATAATGTCTCTGCTCCCATTATGTTAAGATACAGACCTACCGGGTATCTGGCAAGTATCTGAGGAGGGGGATGACACGCACTTCTCTTCCTGTAAAGTCTGTAATTTTACCAACGCTAACACCCTTCAAAATTATTGCACTGACTGTCCCACTGTCAGGGAACCCCTACACTGGACGAGTCACTAACCAGTATATGTCACTACCTATTTATTCGTAATAATTTAGATTTAATTCTTGTAATCTACCTACGCTTTGGTGGATGCTAACTTCAATTGTCCATAAATCATATCAACACTGTCTCCATATCACAAGTCATAGCGTGTCCTGTGAGACATGAGTACCAATGTATTAGTGTCTGACCGCATGGTCTTGTGACTAGGTGTCACCCCCTGGGGTGTAATAAATTAATCAAATAATAAGCCCAGCATGACTAAACAGATGATTAAAATCAGCAGAGGCAGGTAGTGGGGTGTTAAGCTTCATTACATCCTCTAGACATGCCAAGTAGCTATCAAGTTCCTTCAGCTGAGTAGTTTGTGGATGAATGTTGCCTCGATAGTGACCTAATCTGACTAAGAATCACTGTGAACTGTTTCTCTAATTGGGGTGTGGCTGTGATGACATCACTTTTTGATTCTAATTGATGAGTGGCTGAATTTCCATGTAACATCTGGCAGGTGTTAGGAAGAAGGGGGTAGTGGCGCTTAGTTATCTAAGCAGAATTTTAAATACACTGTCTCACACATATGTATAGATACCTGCTTTATATCTAAGCCCGGGTTACGGAATTTCGCATTTACAGAATTTGTAAATTATGACCAATAATTTCGCGTTACGGCCCATAAATCCGCCCTTACGGAAATTGGGGTAAATTTTAACAAACACAAGGCCTCACACATGCCATTCAGACTGACAGACTTGACAAGTTTTACCAACCATAAAGACAGTTGAAGCTTTAAACATCACTCACAATGGATCTTGAATATTCCAACTGTAATCAGACATACCTAAGTTGCCTCAACAATTGCAACCCCAGTTGCAATATCAAATTCTGTGTCACCACTAAAAAATAATACAGTAGTCCCTGGTGCACTCTTAAGATTAAGAGAAAATGGATGACTCAGGCGGCCTTGAAGTGAGAGAAAACGGACTCCTATGATGGGGCACTCAAATAAACATACACATAGCTGTATAATGCAGTATTATGCAATATTAACCCCTAAATTGGTGTTTTAAGAAGGTATATTATAAATTATTTAATGTACTGTATTGTATGTGTTTATAAATGTTTATTTTCATTAATAAAAGTGCTTGAATTACTTTTTTGGGGCCGAAAAAATTCCTTAGGAACGCATCTCCAGTTTAATAATGGAAGTCAATGGGAAAATAGGTTTCGCGTCACGGAATTTCGCGATACGGTCAATTTTCCGGGAACGGAACCCTTCCGTAACGCGGAGAATGCCTGTACATGTATATGCAAAGAGCAACTGATGTCTAATGGGAAGACCAAGCCTCTGAAGGAAAGGTGGGGGAGAAGAGATGGGATTCGATGGGGGAGGAGGGGGGGGGGGATAAGAGGGTAGGCTAGGTAAGGTGGGTGGTCAAGGTGCTAATGGACACAAGAAGGTCAAAGGGAAAGTCTGCTGTCATGGCCACTGCCACCTGACCTGACGTCACCTCACCTCTAGGTATGTGACTGTGTGGTGTCTCCCCACACCATACCCTTCATGACTCCACCCGCACAACTCTTTTACTATGGTTAATAATTAATAAATTTAAAAATCATATTACTAGTTTGTATGTAACAAGTAACGATTTTTGTTTTTCAATCGTATTGGAGTAAAAGTATTAGAAAACCATACTTAATTAAAAGCACAAAAAATTGAGTTATTTTTAAAAAGTAAAACTACACAAAAATGTTACTTGAGTACAGTACTCAAGTAAATTTATTTAGTTACTTAACAACTTGTGTATACAGTACTGTATATTAATATTTCCTTACCTGTTTACCCGCATAGCTTTTAAAAAAAAAATTCTCAATATGTGTAATGACCAGTCTGGGCCCTGTGCTGTCAAAGGTACAAGCCGGGAGTGGAGGAGGAGGTAGGTAGATGTCGCCTATACGGATTCCCCTTTCCTCATCTTCATCACCCTCTTCCATTTCTACATCTTCAACAGCATCCTTTTCTGATTCTGTTTCCTTTTCTTTCTCTTTTTCCTTTTCTTTACTTTTCCTCTTGTTGGGTGGCATGATGGAGCTACACTTGACCTGTTGACATACAGAGAAGAGGATGGTTAGCTTAAAAAAAAAATAAACATATAATAATAAAAAAAAAAAGATTAAAGGTAGTTAAGTGTAGACATGTGTGTGGGTCGGCAGGTTTCAACAGGGCGATATATGTGATTCATGAAGACCCCCATTTAACTAGCTAGAATAGGTTTATTGTTTTGAAGTGTAATTTGTTCAATAAATGAAGAACCGTTAAAGAGTGTCACCAGTTCCCCCCTTCTTTGTATTGAGTAAAACATTTGTCATACATGTCTTGGTGGTAAACAGTGACCCAGGAGTAATAACACCTATCACCAGTGTCCCCTAGTGTCTCAGTTACTGCATCTTATCCCTATTCCCAGTTATCCCATCCTTCCTTAGTCTCCCTTCATATCGGTTACCCTCTGGTGGTTGTGGTGGTGGTGGGTGGTGGTGGTGGTGGTGGGTGGGTGTGTGTGTGTGTGGGTGGGTGGGTGTGTGTGTGTGTGTGTGTGTGTGTGTGGGTGTGTGTGTGTGTGTGTGGGTGTGTGTGGGTGGGTGTGTGTGTGTGGGTGTGTGTGTGTGTGTTTGTGTGTGTGTTTGTGTGTGTGTGTGTTTGTGTGTGTGTGTGTTTGTGTGTGTGTGTGTGTGTGTGTGTGTGGGGGAGGTGACCACAGGCAAACAAACTCCCACCTCCCTCAACCACAGGCCCATCTCCCCCCCCCCTCTCTCTCTCTCTGTGTCTCACTCCTTCCTCACCTTCCCTCTCTCTCATGAGTATAAAGAAAGAAATAAGAACAAAGAACGAAAGTAAAAGTAAGCAAATAAAGAAAGAAAAAGTAAGCAAATAAAGAAATAAAAAGTAAGCAAATAAAGAAAGTAAAAGCAAGCAAATAAATAGAGAAACAAGAAATAAGAAAAAGATAAAATAAAAGGGAACAATAACAATGTTACAAGGAAATGCAATGAAAAGAGTGGCACCAAGGGGAAAAAAGTGCATCTATAGGTTCCACAACTGTAAACTACAGAGCATCATGGTTCTAAACAATTATCAAGGTGTTGACCTTCACAAAGTGCATTACTGTACTGTACTTTCTTTGCTTGGTGTCTTTCTTAAATATTTTAGTGCTGTAGTAGGCAGGGCATGGAAGAGGAGGGAAATTATGGGGTAAAACCTGTCAAAAAAAAAAAAGATCATATGGCAGTGATTTCATGTTTCTATGTGCTTTGTAGACGAAAATAAAAAACTTACCGGAAATATTCTAACAATATTTCTTCTGTGGCATCATACGTTCACACCCCCTCTTACAACTATAAAAATGTGATTCCAATCTTTGTAAACATTTACAAGTAATAACTGAGCCTCACATCAGGGGTTAAACAGTAGAACGTCGATTTAAAGCGATTCAATTTAAGATTATTGATTTAAAGCGACACCCACAATTAAGGACAATGTTTTAATTTAAGGCAAATCTTTCCTATTTTGTGCGAGTCAATCTGGTGCGTCATATTTTAAAATTCTCGCCTCATGTTTCTCTGGGCACGCTACACAGTCCTAGGGGCAAAGCTGTACTGTACATGTACTCAAAATAATGTACTAAATGATTACTAACATTCTTGTCTAGTGCAAACTATAGCATGATTATATTCAAATTAATCACTATCTTATAAGAATTCCAGCAATGTAAATTATATTCTCCCTGGTCACTTCTGTGACATTTTATAAGCAAAAAACAAACACTCAATCTAAACAACATAAATAAACAAATAAATAATTCATTAGACCTTTGGCCCCCAACTGTCAAACATATCATTGTCACCCCCCCCCTTCCTAGCTCCCTCCCTCCCCATCTTCCCAGCCAGGGTTTGGTGGTTATAGGCTTACAGTTCTTATCTTAAAAAAAAAAATAAAAATAATATATATATATATATATATATATATATATATATATATATATATATATATATATATATATATATATATATATATATATATAATCTCTCTCTCTCTCTCAGACTAAAGTTCGAACATAATTTGCATTGCGAAAATCCTTGAAGACAGCGAATAATTTGAATATAAACGTCATATACAGTATTTTGCACAAGAGATAAAAATTTTAGCCCGTCGCAATAAAATTAATTAGAACATGTCAGTTCAGTGACATTTTATAAGAAAAACTGAAAGGCACTCTTAAGGACAGATAAATAAATAAGTACTAGACCTTGTCATCAACTGTCAAACATATCACCTCACCCACGTCCCACAATTTTAGCTGTGTTGATTTATGAGTGTTTGTTTTAACATAATACAGTACAAAAAACAATGTTTTGTTTATTCTGGGAGATGGGCTGAGGTGTATCGAGGTAGACTATTAGTCTTTAGTATTTTGTGTTTCTCTCAAGTACCAAACTAAATTATTCCATTGAAACAACTCTTCGATTTAGTGTGAATTTGGTTTAAAGCGACCTCTCTTGGAACATATCTCATGTAATATTGACAGTCTACTGTATTACCATAAATATTGGCTTGGTTATCTTTGTTTTCAAATTTATAGGTTTTACAGTACTTTCCTGGCTGTCTTCTTTATGGGCTGCACAATTCCCATTTGTTTTTCTTTTTCATAAGGTTTTTGAGCCTATTCTACATAAAAAGGATGAGATTCATATACAGCAGTTGGATTTGAATCCCATATTATGGATTTGGATACAGTTTAAATTTTTTTTTAGTAGCACTGGATTCTAAGTGAACTGTATGTTCCTATACTGTACTTATTGTTCTTTTCCAAGGGACGAGACAAGCTAGCCATCTTGCATTTTAACTATGTAGTTATGGCATCCCGTGCAGGTTGTTCTTTGTCGTATAGCAAGTTATCTGTTTGTGGAGGATGAAGATTGTCCCCAAAAGATCACCTGTCAACATGAACTAATTGGCAGGAAATGCAAGCATTCGAAATGCGACAGAGAAGTGACAGTGAACTAGAAATATGTTTCAATGCAATAACTGATTGGACAGTATACTCTTACATCCACAAAAGGGCAAATTTGCATTTGTTGCCACCAACCAAAACTCAGGAATTTTATCTTTGCAATCAACAGTCGAGAGACTAGACAATTCTAAGACATATTTCTTCTATGATATTTCCCTCGCAAACAACCTAATCTAACCTCCTAATGGCGGGATTCAGCCACCTGGACCCCTCTGCATATTATAGTCACTTGAGAGGGAAACATCATAGTAGAAAAGTTTTTAAATTTGCATAAGAGGGCTTAATTCCAACCTATATTGTGCAATATTTTGGTAACCGTTCATTTCTGAGACGGAAATGCCATTAAAGAAAAGTGCCTTAGAATAGTCTGAACTATGTGAACTTTTTAATTAAGAAATTGAGTTGGGCCCACTAATGCAATAATACCAAAAGGTTTCTTAGAATTATCTAAACTATTCATTGCAAAGCAAAAATTCTTTGAGATTCGGTTGGTGGCAACAAATGCAATAACACTCACAAGACATAAAATTACACAATGCCACTTAAGAATGGTGCTTTCGTTGGATATTAAGGGGTAATTTATGAGGAAACTGCTACCACCAGAAGTTCTTGTTCAATTTTGTTAAATGTTCTAGATGTTCTTATAATTATAGGAAGTATTTTAAAAGAAGCAACAACTTTTTATTTTAATTATAAGGATTTTTTTTTTTTAGGTTTTCAACCATCTACAATCATAAATCAACTGTAGTGGGCAGGGCATGAAGGATGTGCCAGTCCCTTCATCCATACAGGTCCCTAACGCAGCCTAGGCCGTGTCTGTAGAGTGGATGTTGTATCCACTATGTCTGGGGAGATGTCTGAGGTCCAGTAGGATCAGTTACCTTCGTGAGACCCGGCCGTCAGACACTTCAGACTACCTATGGCCCCCATAGCTGGCTCGTCTGGCCCTAACGCTCGGCCTGCGAGGTGACCCCGGATCACCAAGCCACACACCACTACCAGCCCCCATCATTGGTGGATGAGTGTCAAACTCAGTAGGGCTATTTGTGTGGTGGGATTAATCCACTGGGATCTTCAGAGTTCGTCGGAAAGTACCCCATGGTGGCTGGACCCCATGGCTGTTGCTTGAGTATCACTCCTGACAACTGAGTGTTGTAGTGGCAGTTGCCCTGGTCTTTATGGTGCTAAGTGACTATAAGAGTTAAGTGTTATTGAGTATGTCCACCCAGTAGGGTTGGGAGTGTTATTGAGTATGTCCACCCAGTAGTGGTGTGAGTATGTTGAGCCTGAGGGCATAGTACCAGATTTCATCTGTTGGTACATATATATATTCTTTCTCCTACTTCCATATTGTTTAAATAAATTTTGTATTTGTATATTGTGTCTATTATTTACCTACAGTATTTACCGTTCTTTCTTCCCTATTGCTTGATACTATCATTACATCTACCCACGAGCCTCCTCTCGTCACGCTACCAATGGTAATAAGTATGAGAGTAAAAGGAATTGTTACTGACACACAGGCCCTTATAAAATGGTGGCAGCTCAGGCCCTCATAAAGAGTGCGGGGAGATATGATAGAAGTATTTAAGTGGGTGAAAGGAATCAATAAAGGGGATATAGATAAAGTTCTTATAATATCCGAGCAGGATAGGACTCGGAGCAACGGATTCAAGTTGGATTAGTTTAGGTTTAGGAGGGAGATAGGAAGAAACTGGTTCACAAATAGGGTGGTGGACGAGTGGAACAAGCTTAGCAACTTTGTAGTAAGTGAGGGAACTATGGAAAGTTTCAAAAGGAGCCTAGATAGATTCATGGATGATAGAGAGTGGTAGTAACTCTCGACAGGAGCTGCCATGCACAGGCCAACCGGCCTATTGCAGACTCCTTATTTTCTTATGTTCTTATGTTCTTAAATGGTGGCAGCTCAGGCCCTCATAGTTTAATATACAGGGGGTCCAAATTAGGAAAGGTAAGGTAGCTTTGTTTGGTTAAGTTGGTGATGTCTGATTTTCATGCCCACTGAGGTTAGGCTAGGTTTAATTTAGAAATAACCACTTTTTAACACATTTGCACAAACTACAACAGTGTCCACGGTAAAAAACTGTGAAATTGCTGCAGTTTTAAAGTCGTTTTCTATGAAAAGTCGGCCGTGGGTCAGTCGTCAATAAGTACCAGGTCAGGTTACATTAGGTTCTAGTAAACACCATCTCTTTTAAAATACTTACTACAATGATAAGAAAATATGTGAACAATGAATGAAATCGAACAACTCCTAGTGGTAGCAATGTTTCCATATATTACCATATTAAAGATATTAATATTAAGTAGGTTTAGTTGGGTTGGGTTGCTTTGGTCAGGTTCTGTGCATTGTCATTTCCATTTTCTTGTTTATTATCATGCAAATATCATCTCCATAAATTTTGGTGCAATTCCATAATTATTTTCTACTGCAAACCGTCTCTTCCACCATTACACAATAATTTACGTATATTCTATCTGATGTATTAATAAAAAACTACTACCGTAAACTACACTCCCCGACTTGGGGGCATCTAACGGTCCGACTAATTACCCAAATGTAGCCGCAATGAAGTCAAATAATGGTCCTACATGAATAAATCGGACTGCCAATCACTTCTCGACTAGTATTTGGTGTCACAAAGTCACAAAAAATTGGAAAACTTACTTTAATCTGAGTTAATAGATCGCGTGCATGTACCGAGGGAGCGAGTAATTACCCAAATGTAGTCGCAATGAAGTCAAATAATGGTCCTACATGAATAAATCGGGCTGTGAATCACGTCTCGATTACTATTTGGTGTCATAAAGTCACAAAAAATTGGTAAACTTAATTTAATCTGAGTTGTGTTAGGTTAGGTTAGGTACATGCACTCGATCTATTAACTCAGATTAAATTAAGTTTACCAATTTTTTGTGACATTATGACACCAAATACCAGTCGAGAGGTGATTGGCAGTCCGATTTATTCATGTAGGACCATTATTTGACTTAATTGCGGCTACATTTGGGTAATTAATACTACTATCAATATTAAACTGCTGTGTACGAAAGTGAATCTTGTAAGCAGCAGTTCACGAGAGCCGTAGCATTTATTGAGATCATTTTCACAACACAATGAGAGATATGGAGCTATAGTAAATATTATCCTCAAACCCTATTATAGAATAAACTCAAAGCTAAAGACAATAGACTAAATACTGTACACCCTGAGTCTTCATCAACACAACACTATATTACTGAAGCCTAGCACTTTTATGTTAATCGTATCAACCTGTAGATCAATCAATAACTTATAACTAAAATTCCATAACGAAGATACAAAATTACAGAAAGCTTACCCAGTAATTAACGCTGATATAAATAAAGAGAGTTCACTTTTGGCGCCCGATGCTCCACACACTGCACCAGTCCTAACCTTACAACATATTCCTGATAACAAATGTGAACGTAAATAAACAGTCTTTTACGGATTATTAATTCAATCAAATTTTATATATTTGATTACCATCTGTATATATTAAACTTTTAGATGAATTTTTATAGCTTCAAAATGTATATTAGAGACTTGAAAAATATATAATAATGGGTGATAACAACTGTTGGTACATTCAAAGGTTTTGTCCGCGGGAACGAGGAATGAACCACTTCCATTTTAATCAGGAATTTGTAATTTTATTGTTTTCCTTCAACTAATAAGGTTATTTGCACCGTTTTTATTCTTAATTTAAATTCTTGTGATTATATATAGCGTTATGGACAACTAATATTATAAAACTGTAATGAATGTGGTATCGGTTCGGGGCTAACTAGCATGTCTCTCACTATAATGTCCCGCGTTCGATCTTCATATCATGTCAGATCATGCCAAACATCAAAACCTTTCTCCGTGTCCTCGATTTTCGTCCTGCCTGCAATGATACTGAACAATGAAGGCCGTGATGTAGCAACAAAGAACAGGTCGAACGGCAAGGAAGCTGATAAATGGTATAATATCCTTCTCGACTAAGCTTGACTCCCTATACCCTGTGGGGTTCAAGATGTTTCCACTACAACCCCAATTCCAATTTTTCGTTCGTATATTTGCTTAAATAATGAAGACAATTACATCAATGAATTAGCAACTCAACTACAACCTCAGCTGCTACAAGATTCTCACATAAAATTTCCTTCTTCATTTAAGCAAATATGCGAACATTTGAAAACTTCTCATGATCTTAAATAATGATGATTAGTTTATCATTATAAAAATGCTACCTTTGGGTTGTTTAATATTTATCCTGACAGTGATACAGTCGAAAATAGATCCACCAATCACAGTCACCATTACATACAGCCTTACTTTACCAAGAGTTTGCAAGTAAAATCGCGAGTACGAGATCCACTGTGGGGTCAGAGCATCTTTGGTTGGCTGTATATACCTGGAGCTGGCAGCCGCCCACCCCACAAGGGGTAACAGTTCCAAGTTGACGAAGCCACAAGTCAAGAAAACTGTGAGGGCAAACCTTTTTGGAGTGAGAATTGTGAACTCTTGGAACAACCTGCCAGAGAGTGTTTTGATGGCACCAAGTGTGAGCTCTTTCAAGGCCAACACTGGCGCAGGTACAGATACATTCAAGAGCCAGTACATGCCCAGTACTTCTCAACAGTGCATAACAGAGACGTTACCGCCAGCCCAAGTGGCTAACGAGCCGATCAATGGCGAAGAGGATAAAAGCAAAACAATGACAGATAGGACCCACAAACTTGTGAATTGAGGTTTGCATGATTTCCATTGCAATAATTCCGCTTATTGCTCGCAGCTTGCCTCTACTCCACACCCCTCTTAACCTTGGTATTCTTCAAACTGATTTATACATTTAAGATAATTGTTTTTAATGTCATTTACATTTTTCTGTTTACTACACACGTCACTTCAGTATTTTATTCCACTACCACTCACTACTTTATCCCTTTATCCTTTACACAGCCTGGTACTCTGTAGCCGCATATTTGTTTGTTAGTTGCATTGTTAGTAAGTACTGGCTCCAGAATGTATTTGTACCTGCTGACACTCGGTGTCGGCAGGTTATTCCAGGAGTTCACAATACTTAACTCCAAATAAGTTCGCTCTGACAAGTTTCTGTGCTTGTTCTTTAACCCGAGGAGTGATTTCTATTAGGGCGGATGTTAGCTCCAAATATTAACACCTACCGTAAAAATGTTCTCGAAGGTTCTTATAAACTTCTCAAATCACCCCTTGTCTGCCTATAACATAAGCCAGGCAACTGCAGGCGTTCTGATCTCTCATCATACCTAAGGTACTAGAGTGCAGGCACCAGTCTGATGGCCTTCTTTTGGATGTTCTCAATCAACTGACAGTCTCTAGCTAACACATCTTGGGGAGAACCTCACTGTTGAAGAGCGTTATGAGGGACAGACCGTCTAGGTACTGTACGTGAACGATCTTCATAAGTCCTAATAATTTATTTACTTGATTTACCTCCTCAGAATTACCCAAGAAATTCAGTTCGTTGTCAACATAAAAATCTAGATCCTTTTCACATTTGGTCTCAGTTAATGAATTTTTTCTCGTCACGTTGGGACATATGATCCGCCTTTTTACTATCGGTACGTTCTATAGGTGCATCTTCTTGCATTTTGTGACGCTGGATCTTACTGTAACGTTTCACAGTCGTTTCTGTTCTTAGTTTCTATGACTAACTTAAGAGTCGTCAGCATGGAGGAATGAAAGAATAATCCTTCGCTTCTGAGATGTGCCAGATTAGTCTGCATTCCAGCTTAATGCGAGCCATAAGTGCGCGTCAATGATACTTATATAAAAAGGAAATAAACTTTTTATTGTGTTGGATGAATAGACTACTAGGTCTTTCCTTATTCCTACGATGGGTTGTACGAAGAGCAGCAGGACGTACAGTATTCCCTCTACAGTATGTATCTCGGAAGGGCGGGTGTAAGTCCACCCCAGGCATTCTTAGTGAGAGTAGACAATACTTTTGTGTATTAAACCAATATGAGGTATAATCCACCGGAAATGTATGACAACAGAGTTCTAA
Source organism: Homarus americanus (assembly GCF_018991925.1). Taxonomy (NCBI): domain Eukaryota; kingdom Metazoa; phylum Arthropoda; class Malacostraca; order Decapoda; family Nephropidae; genus Homarus; species Homarus americanus. The sequence goes on from NW_024757794.1 coordinate 6,238,205, forward strand.
ATCCTGAAGGATAGATTATGAATCACATATAATCACACCGTTCAATCTCCCCTGGAGGAAAGGGTCAACACCGTTAACTGCATCCAAGAGGCTATAAAATTCACTATAGGTAGTGCTCGACTAATTTGGAAGCCTGTGGCCGACCCAACCTCCTGCTGGCAGGTCAACATCGATCGAGAAAAAAAAGCGCACCCAAACGTCCTGCAGGGAGCCGCCGGTGTAAAGATAATATACGGCACGGAATGAAGAAGAGACTGTCTATAGACTGGAGAGCCGGTTGTTTCTGAAGGAAATGTGAGTACTCCTTTGAGTTGTGAGTGAAGGATATTACTGAAGAAGGAATCCTCCAGTCTTCCAGGATAAAGGACTCTAATCAACGTCGGTAACAGGCATACTGATATTGAGGTTTTGTGGTGTAGAACAAATTATTTTAATAAAGGCAACACTACCAGAACGAAGTCAAGGCCGTAATGCATTAGGAATGAGGAAGGTTCTGAGGACGTGAGAATAGCGAGTGGCAAAACACTGAAGTAGGAGACATTTAGAACATGGGAAAGCTTAACACAGATGGTATAGTATTTCAAAGATGCAAATATTAAGCTGAAATATTAGGGAACAATATTTTTTGTTCCTGTTACTTTTATCCTCTTCACCACTGATCGGCTCGTTAGCCGCTTGGGCGATCGGTCACGTCTCTGTTACGCACTGTTGGCAAGTACTGGGCATGCACCGGCTCCTGAATGTACCTGAACCTGCTCCAGTGTTGGTCAAGTCTGGTCTTGAAAGAGCTCACACTCGGTGCCGTCACAACACTTTCTGGTAGATTGTTCCAAGAGTTCACAACTCTCACTCCGAAAAAGTTTGCCCTCACAGTTTTCTGGACTTACGGCTTCTTCAATCTTGAGCTGTGACCCCTTGTAGGGCGAGCGTCCGCCAGCTCCAAGTAAGGACACTCGACTGAGCAATGCCCCTTGAAATGCTTATTACACCTCAATTAAGTCACCCCTTGCCCGTCTGTATTATAAGATAGGAAAGTTCAGGCGCTCAATCTCTCAGGGTAGCTGAGGTGTCGAAGTGCAGGCACCAGCCTGGTGGCCTCCTTTGAACATTTTCAACCAACTGACAGTCCCTAGCATATCTCGGGGACCAGCACTTACGCCTTGGAAGTTCTGAACTTCTCATTGGTCAGCTAATCAGACAATAAGATGGCATAGTTCGGGAGGAGGGGGTACTTGTTTCTTCCAGAGAGCGCCGGGTTAAATATATGTCACATTACAAGGTTGAAGGGCTATTGCTCCGGAGTTGCAAAAATATACGCTACAAATACGACGTTATCACGCAACTACAGACAGAAGGCAGGAATACGTTTCTTTGTTAGAAGTAACTTTCATGAGAACTTACCAATGAATCGAACGGGTTTAAATTCATGACCGAAGGAGGTATTATTTCCCGCCTCCTGTTTTACCGGCCATATGTACTGTATATGTATTGTACAGTTTGTCGTTGCGAGTTGGGAAGGGAAGCCAGGCGCTATGTATTGCTTGTGCTGGCACTGTTAAAGGGTATGGGGAAAGGATAGGATTAAATTGTTTATTCCTCACCATGACGATGCCAAATTTATGGCAAATGGTCTGATGAATAATGAAACACATACCATTGTACACTTTGGAAAAACTGTACCACAATTACAGTGTCGTGTACCACTGATAGAAAAATACAGGTTTAAAACAAAAAAGCACATATGAAATTATGGATATAGACATTTTAATGTCCACACGAGGCACAGTCGGGTTGCAGACAGTAATTAGAAAGAATTAACTAAACCAAACCTAACCTGCTTAAACTATCTTTTGTTGGGTTAGGTACGCCCGGAGTTTTAATCAACATCCGTTGACGGGGTAGGGGTCGTCGTTTATACCAAGGTCTATAGAATTCTACAGATCTTGGTGTCTACAACCATGGTTTTAAACGCGAAGGACCCCCCGTACTGCAGCGCACGACGGAAAGGGGCGGTGGAAAAACGAACTAATATTATTGGAATTTGAAGGTGTGGCTAGTAGCTGATCTTCGTTACCCTCTCCATTATTGTTTTGTTTGTTTTATCGGATATTTAAGGCAAATACGATTTATGAATAAGGGCAAACACAATGTTAATTTTACATACTTTTTTTTACATTAATGTTTTTACAGACAACATTATGACATTTCCAAGAGACTTGTGTTTTGTTTTACTGCCAAGAGCAAGCTCGTTCAGCTGCTGGAGTCATCTCATCTCACAAACGCTGGTACTAATTCGGTAAGCACATTTAAGATAATTTATTAAACTTTTTAGCAGTTTTGCGAGTTTTCGTCTGGAAAATATAAACGGGTGATATTCCAGGCGAGAACTCTTAAAATGGATTGGGCCAAATTTCACTGGCAGGACATCGTCACAAAACTTTATGCGACATGTAAAGTAAGCACAGGTAAGATAAATAATTAATTTTTTTAATAATTTTGCAAGTGAGTTTTCCTCTGGAAAATATAATTTCTTCCTCACCAATAAATGGTACTAAAAACCCCCATGTACACTGTACTGTCTTGAATTTGACGCCAATGTTTGTCACCACCGGCATATCAACCACACTTGGAGAGAGGGAGAGAGAAAGAGAGAGGTTCTCCCAGCGTTTCGTGTAGTAATTGATGTTTGTTAGGTGAGATTTCTGCCGTGTCAGCGTGAGCGGCGTCGTCTAGAAACCGGATAATGAGATGACTTATAGCAAATTGTCCATGATATTCATAACAGTGTACCATGGATTGGTGTGTGGGGGGCGACTGGTGATATCGCTCGCTGTTTTGCCCGCGGGATCACCGTGGTGGTCTGGAGTATCTTGTTTGATGTCGAAAGGAGTCTTTGCGCTTCGCCTTGCACAGGATGCAAGGGGGTGCCCAATAAACTGGGCCTCTCGTGGAGTAAATTAAAAAAAAATGGGGAGAGTTGATGTTGATTTGGTTTACTCAGCTCAACACTGTTCATACACCTTAATTCGCACCAGATATGTAGGCTGTTAACACTCAACTCATTTCAAAGACTTTACATCTAATGTAACTTCTTTTGCTGTCCATTACGCACGTTTATTGATTAATAACTCACAATCTCACTTGTAAATAACACTCTGGGTTAGGCTTTGACGTATTTAGTTTATTGTTTTATTTTGTCTTGGTTGTTGGAAGAGAAAAAAGGACGATCTTAAAGTTATCCTGAAACAGGAGTCACAAACGTGATGGAGTGCAACGGAGGACACTGTTGTAGTGGATACACTGTGCAAGTGAACTGTCAGGCTTTTATACCGTCTAATTGAGATGCTTGGAGAAATGTATGACGATACCCTTGAAAACACGGAGACGAGGAGCAAGGCTGACAGTCTACCGAACAATCTCTTGAATATTCCTTCGTAGTTCTACTTTTCCATCTTGGGAGAGTGAATAACGCGCAGAAAAGTCTGCAAGACCCAACAATGAATATTAAAGAAGTAGCTCCTGGCATGGAATATCTTTGGAAAAAAACAGGATAGATTAGTAGTGAAAGAGGTTACTGCTGCTGGTCCGTACCTAAAGTAGAATCAGGAAGAGGAGGAAAAATGATGCCCGGAGAAGAGACGGAGGGTGCAGGTTTCTCTCTGCAGCAAGAATTAAATAAAACTCTCTGATGCGGTCGGTAACTGACACAGAGGAAGAAGATAATCAAGGACAGTTGTATATATCTCCTTACTGAGTTTCTCGATTGATTTGGACTTTTGGTCAACATGAAGTCTCTTTACAGCACTGACATTAACCTCTCCTGTAGACAACTCGCTACACTCTTCCGCACGAACGAAAATACATCAGTCTGGTTCAGGTAAACCTCACCGGGACACCACTATGAATAGCATAAAAAGAAGAGTGGGGCAAACTTGTTAACACTGAAGACGTAGGATGTTTTGGACCCCGTGGTATTTGTAATGAAAAAGGGTGAAACAAGAATCTATAGCTACCTTGAATTGTTGAGGGTTATTTATAGGGCGGGTGGCAGTGGGTAGCAGGGTAGGACAGGATGGGTGGTAGTATAGGGGTAATGGGTGTGGGTGGCAGCAGAGGGGTGAAGGGCTATGGGTGGCAGCAGCAGAGGGGTGAAGGGCTATGGGTGGCAGCAGCAGAGGGGTGTCGGGTGTGGGTGACAGGGCAGGGCAGGGCAGGACAGGATGGGTTGCGCTTGACGGGTATGGGGGATGGTAGGACAGATCAAGTAAGGGCAGGGATGGATGGGTAGTAGCAAAGGGGTGGCGCGTGATGGGTGTGGGTAAGACAGGTCAGGAACAGAGTAGGATAGGGCAGGACAGGGCTTGGGTGGGTTGGTGGTGCTGGTAGGAGAGGGGTGGTGCGTGACGGGTGTGGGTCAGAGTAAGTTGTCAGTGGTTGGGCCGAGGCTCTCAGTGAAGCATCGTCCCTCGCTGCCGCCCGCGCCTCCCTCCTGCCACGCGCCACCCATTCACTGTTTACACTCACCAACCCACCCCATTAACGACACCGCAAGAACATCAGGCCAGATCACTAACCTAACATGAAAAATACCTACGAATGACCACGTTCACAGTGAAATTAACAAAATTGAAAAAAAAGTTTGGGCGTAAATACTCGGAAAACAAGTTACGACGCGAGAAAAGACACGAGAGATATTACTAAGATACTCACGTTCGGAGGCTTGTCGGAGTAAGTAAAGGGAGGAAGACAGTGCAATCAAGTGGACGATACTTGCCATGCACACCTGGACGCCTCTTCGGTAACTCCCTACGTCCACAACACCCATAAACAAGGCGACTTATAGGTTCCACACCCGATACTGGGAAAGTGTTTTCTCTTCGTGGACTCAGTGTACCTGAAGGCTAGTGTGGGAGACGTCCTCCTCCCGTGGGTGTATCTGTGTGTGTGTGTGGATAGATCCTCCAGGACTTATTATTCCCTTCGTGTGTGTGGATAGATCCTCAGGTGTCATTATCACCCGGTGTGTGTGTGTGTGTGTGTGTGGATGGCTAAAGTACTTGGGTGTTATTATCCCCTTTGATGTGTGGATAGATCCTCAGGTGTCACTATCCCCTTTCTATTGCGTGGATAGAGCCTAAGGTGTCACTATCTGCCCTCGAGTGTGTAGACAGATCCTCAGGGCTTACTATCCTTCCCCAGGTGTGTGGATAATTCTGAAATGTCACTATCCCCCTTCGGGTGTGTGGATAGATTCTAAAAGTGTCACTATCCCTCTTCGGGCGTGTGGATAGATTCTGAAGTGTCACTATCCGCCCTTGGGTGTGTGGACAGATCTTCAGGTGTCATTACCCACCCTAGGGTGTGTGTGTGTGTGTGTGTGTGTGGATAGACAGTGCGGTGTGGTACTCTCGTGGGGGTGTGCTTGGATAGATACTCAAGTGTTTAAGTGTGTGGGGCGTCACCATGGAGTGTAGGAGCAACACCACCTTCGTCTGGGTCCTGATGGCAGCCATCCTCGTGCAAGGTAAGGAAGGTCATTACTTTTTGTTTACCTCAATAGGTAGGTAGACAGGTAGGCAGGCAGAGAAAAGAGGAGTAGTCAATAAGGAATACAGAAAGTGGGAGAGACAGATAATGAGGTGACACAGAATGAGAAAAATAAAGAAAAATAGATAAAATGTAAGATACAGAGATGAGGGGAGGAAGAAAAAGTGAAAAAAAAAGAATCAGCTAGAAAATGTGTGTGAGAGAGAGAGAGAGAGATCGTGCTACACCATCGCTATAATATTATCACACCACCGGCGTCGTGGTTATTCACACTCACAGGAGCTCACACCCAGAGTCTCCAGATCACCTCGCATTAAATTTCCACGCTAAATGGTGATGTGAGAACGCATCTAATTGACTAAAGGAACCTACGACACGAGTATAGCAGCCAAAGCATTAACTGATTTATTATATACTGTACATTAATTCAGGATAAGTTAGGGGGAATAGTTGACGTATGACAACGATTTTAGTGAAGATTTTTTATCTCTCTCTCTCTCTATCCATCTATCTATCTACCGAATGTCTCTGCATTAGGAGTTATGATAGTAAACTGCCCTGATAAATGTTTTCTGGAAAGATGGTCAACTATTCTAAGGCTCTCAGCACTGTCGATTGATCTCTCTCTCAGCTAAATATTGTAGTCTTGGGGAAATGTTTTGAACTTCGTTTGTTTATCGTTAAACATCTTTTGTTTACCACTGATCATCGTTTGCTTACCGCTGATCATCTTTTGTTTACCGCAGACCATTTGTTTATCGTTATCTTTTGTTTACCGCCGCTGTTTATGGTGGGTGAGAGTATCAGGGGATTTTATCAAAGGTTTAATAATGACAGGACTCACTTTGATGTACGTAAAAGATTTTTACTCCCATAGACATACAATGAAGGTTTATTTATATACACACACATGCAGTACAGTAGCCCGGAAATATAATAAGAAAATAAAAATTATTTAGTATATATCACAGAATTAGCCAACTCTACTTGATCACATTTATTATCGTTATTAATAAATGTGCATTACACTCATCTGGGAAATTCAAAGACATAAATTAATTATCTTGAATTATCTTGTATATATATTTTTATGATTAACCCCTGTTGTGAATTATTTATGTGTGTATATATATATATATATATATATATATATATATATATATATATATATATATATATATATATATATATATATATATATATATATATATATATATATATATATGCTGATAACCACAAGGAAAGAAGAAAACACGAAGTTCCCAAGCGCTTTCGTGTAATTCACATCTTCAGGGGTGAGTACAGACTGAAGGTGTGAATTACACGAAAGCGCTTGGGAACTTCGTGTTTTCTTCTTTCCCTCTGGTTATCAGCATATACCTGGATTACGCGCAACTACAGTGATTTACTTGCATATATATATATATATATATATATATATATATATATATATATATATATATATATATATATATATATATATAATAATAATAATAATAATAATTAACGGTTTATTGAAAGAGCTTGGCAGCCAGAAGGCTGAAAATATACAGTTACATATTTGGGGAATGGGTTACGAATTACAAATAATATACAAGTAACATAAGTGACACAAATAAGACATAATAACTAGATGGGGAAAAGCTCAAACTACAGTTCATTTCAACATAGTGACAGTGTAAGGAGCAGTGTTTACTGGGAGTGAATACACTGATTTATTACAAGTTATTGATAATTTTTACAATGGTTGGGACTGGGCTGTTCTTATAGCGATCAGTTCGTGCACGTATGGGCTGGATGCGGTTGTGGTGTCGAACAGCAATTCTCGGACAAGGGATCTCAGGTGGTAGTAGGAGCCGGTGTCGGGGATGGTGTAGAAGCTTCTTACCAAATTTGCAGATGAGGTCGTGGTGATGGTCAGTGAGAGTCGAAAGGGTCAGTGTGTTGAGCGCTTCTTGATATGTGGAGTAGGAAGGGGAGAGAATAATCTTGCATGCCCTCTTTTGCACTTTTTCTAGGTGTTTACGTTGTGTGGCATTTAGGGAGGAAGACCAGGTGGGGGAGGCATAGGTGAGCTTGGGAAGTATGAATGTTGTGTAAACACTGAGGAGCTCGTGTGCAGGAACTCCTAGGGACTTGAGTCGGCGGAGGAGGTGGAGACGGAAACTGGAGGATTTGACAACTTCACTGACGTGTGGTTTCCAATTTAGTTTGTTGTCTATGGTGACGCCGAGGAGCTTCATGGAATCTACAACCTGGAGTGTGTTCGGACCTAGAGTAATGGAAGGAGGTGGGACAATGTCGGAGGAGAGGTTGATGTGCATAACCATGGTCTTGGTATGGTTGATGGTGACATGGTTGTTGGTGGCCCAGTTTTGGAGACTGTTCAATAAATCCTGGAGGGCGGTATAGTTGGGAGCAGAATTGTTGACGCTGATCCCAATGGTGGAGTCGTCGACATATTTCCAGCGAGCAGGGGTTTCTCTTAGGGCATCATTGATGAGCATAAGGAAGCAGAGTGGTCCCATCTTGGTGCCTTGGGGGACGCCACAGGTGAGTGACTGAAGGGTGGAGACAGCCCCTCGGAAGCGTACAGCTTGGCGTCGGTCACTGAGGAAGTCTGTAAGCCATGGTATAAGACTTCTCCGAAGCCCGAGGTCAATAGCTTTGTTGATGATTATATTGTGGTCGACTCGGTCGAACGCTTTAGTGAAATCATAATATATATATATATATATATATATATATATATATATATATATATATATATATATATATATATATATATATATATATATATATATATATATATATACCAGATAATTCAAGTATAACATATAATCAGATTATTTTTACCAAATGTCAATCAAAATCACTGGCCGTCATATTAAAGGTTTACATTGTCACCCTCACGTTCCCTGATCGCTCACTGGCAAGGAATTTCCCACGATCTGATTGTTGGAGGGAAGGAGACGCTGGGGAGACCTGTGATATATTGCCTCTTATTGCAGTGACAAGATAGTGATACATCCCAAGTATTTGTTGTGTCTCATGAGCTGGGTGGTGTGGTGGTGCTGCGTGTTGGGGAGGATTACAATTATTGAATATTCGGGTCACCTGAAGATTAGACACCCTAGGTTATCTCACTTGATTAAATACCCTAATACTACCTAGTGGGGTTAGGTTAGATTGCTAGGTTGAGTAAGGTTAGGTTACTTTAAGTTAGGTTAGGTTATGCGCACCTACAGTGATTTATTTGCATATATATATATATATATATATATATATATATATATATATATATATATATATATATATATATATATATATATATATATATATATATATATATATATATATATATATATATATATATATATATATATATATATATATATAATGTAGATCCACAATGAAAACGTGGATAAGATAAATCCGTAATGGAAATTATGTAGGACAGACTGGGAAAGCACTGCAACTCCGAATTAAACACCACAACTACAATATCAGAACAGCATCTGAAAGCAGTGCATTGTTCGTTCATGTGAGGAACAATAATCATCCCATGGATTGGGAAAACAGCTTAAAAGTGTTCAAATCATCATGTGTTACAGTAAGACTTCTGGTTGAAGCTAGTTTGATTAGGGAATTTAATTCTATAAACCTTAGTGATGGTCAGTATAAAACTGATATGTTACACAAATTTATTTGTCAGAGGCCCAAGGTTAAAAATGCTTTTAAAGCATTGGAGTTAGATGTAGGATAGATGATTAGTGATCCCATATTTTTGACCTGACTTAACTTGACTAGTCACGTCGCCCTTTCTCTTAAGCTCCTTTACGTGTGTGGTGGTGTGCAGATTAGTGGATGTCATGTTTATGACCTGACCTCATGTTTAGTAAGGTCACCCTGTGTACTTTAGCCTCTCTCTCTCCATGTAATTCAGTTGCCTCTGAAGATGTCTTGAATAAAGACGAAAGCTAAGGTGCTCCAATGTTTCCATTTTCCCTGTGTGATTTTATCAATATATATATATATATATATATATATATATATATATATATATATATATATATATATATATATATATATATATATATATGTGTGTGTGTGCTAGTAAATTACTGTGGGTGCGTGTGATCCAAGTACATGCTGATAACCACAAGAAAACACGAAGTTCCCAAGCGCTTTCGTGTACAGACTTTACTCACCCCTGAAGATGTGAATTACACGAAAGCGCTTGGGAACTTCGTGTTTTCTTGTGGTTATCAACACACACACACACACATTATATATATATATATATATATATATATATATATATATATATATATATATATATATATATATATATATATATATATATATATATATATATATATATATTGTTCAGTAATTTCAGGAACGGGATCTCCTATCTGTAAGCTCAGTTTCACTAAGACGAGTAATACCTACAATACACTGGTAAACAGACTTCCTTATTGTAGTCAAAACATTTCGTTGCGTTACGTTTTCACTCTCAGCGCCGAAGGTAAAGTATATGGAGTACAAAACTCTGGAGAATCTAGAGCTGTGTGTCTAGAATAAGCTTGTCGACCCATTACTCTGGATTTTTGACGGGTTCTTTTCAGATAGTTCGTTTGAATGCATAGAATACAAATTTGGAGGGGGAAATAAGAAAAGAAAAAAAAAACGAATGTGACGTTGTGACAATAATGTCAACATTTCCATTCGAAGTATACTGTCTCATGTTTACAGACGGGTCGGGGGGAAACGAGGGTAAATCATTTCTGACAAGACGAAACGAGCCCGCCAAACCTAATCTAACAATCTAAAGTTCTTTATCCAGATAAGAGTAGGATTAGTTATATTAGACTTGGTTGGTTCGCTTCACGTACTTATATAAATGTTTTAACCCCCGTCGTCTCAAACTGTTGTAGTGCAGATGGATATTTAAATCTTTATTTTAGCAAGTCCACCCTCCGTTTTTTTCCCGCTCTCCCCCATCGAATTTACATTCTATGCATTAAAACCAACATAACCATAGCCAACACAACAAAACATTAGAGAAAATAAGGTGGTATCTCTTTCTTTGTTGCAGTGCATATTTCACATTACATGATATTCACTTCTTTCGTGCTGACCTAAAATTATTAATATTATTACTAAGAACTCAAACAACCTAACCCTACCTGGAGGTTTAGATTAGGTTAGGTCTGACTTGATTTGGTTAAGTTAGCTTAGATTTGGTTAGGATAGGTTAGATTAGATTTGGCTAAGTTAGATTGGGTGTTTAATCATCAAGTGAAATAAATTGGTGTCAAATCTTCAGGTGACAGGGAAAATAGTATTCGCCATTTTTCTTTTCTTTGCTAGAATTAGTTAACGCTGCTTCCTCAAAGTTAAATCACATCAGCCCGAAATCGAACACAACTAAGAAATACTTACATCTCGTGTTTTTGTTATAGTTGATAAAGTCAGGACAAAAACGACTGACCATAATTAACCCTTTCTTAAATGTTGGTAAAATCGGGACAAAAACGACTGCAATTAATGTTAGGAAAATCCATACAAAACGACTAAATTTTTTATTGCGTTAGTTAAGCCAGTACTAAAACGACTTATTTCTTTTCATCAATATTGGTAAGTTCAGTACAAAAACGACTGCAATTTCTCGGCAAAATATTGGTAATAATCGGACAAAAAAGGTTAGAGCAAGTTTATTTAATATTTTTGTCAGTCATCGCAAATAAATATAAAAAAGACCATATACTGTATACATTTAAATTTTTGTCACTGCTGAATGAAGGAAAACTAATACATAAATTAGAAATGTATTGTATTCTGTACGTCAAATGCCAAATCATCCACTGTAAAGAAAGAACAAGATATAATTATGTCATATATCAATAATACTGCACAGATAACAAGGAGTTATTCAACGTAATCCCAAAGATACAAATTACTGTACATTTCATACTCTCCCTGTTGTGTGGGTCAGCTAAGAGAAGTGACACGTATGTCTGCCAAATGAATTAGAGTACGTTGTAGCATTTATAATAATTCTGCTGTTAGAGTTTATTTACATAGCATTTATTACTGTTAAAATAACATATGGCATTTACAACTCTGCCAAAAGAAATTATTTACGTTGCACATACAATGAATTCACCCAGTATTTTGAAGTCTTTATCAACATTATCCCTCAAATTCACAGAGGCTTCGTCAGGTTGTTACTGCACGTATTTTTGTCAGAGCGGTGTCAGTCTCTGGTGTATGAATCTGCTGAACATAATGTAACAGGGTATTAGGACTTGAAAAACTAAGCGTGTGGGGATTTTGTAAATTTTTATTCGTTCAATAGTGGGGGTACACACACAACTCGACGACTTAGGTCACTTGGGGCACCCACGCCAGAGCTGAGGACTATCTACAACGCCTTTATTCTCCCCAAACTAACGTATGCGTCACCAGCCTGGTCGTCTTCTTTCAACTCTACTCAACAACGTCAGCTAGAGAAGGTACAGAAAAGGGCCTGCAGAATCCTGCTCGGCGCAGACTACTCTGGCTACAACAACGCTCTCTCCACCCTGGAAATGCCATCCCTCAGTGACCTCCACCACCAAGCACTAGCAAGGTTTGCCAGTGGACTACTGCACCATCCCCGTCATCGCCACCTCCTGCCACCTGCAGTCCCCCGCCCACCTCGCGCAGTTCGCCACTACAACAAAATTCAGCCCATAAGAGCCCACACTGATAGATATAAGAATAGCACCATCCCATCTATTGTTAAAATAATAAATAACTCCTGATTTATGTACTGTACAGGCTGTACAGTACAGCCCTGTAAATGTATTCAACGCATATCATTATGTCTAAATCAAATGTAAGTTTGTATATTTTCAGCCACTGGCTGCAACTCTATTAATAAACCGTTTATTATTATTATTATTACACAACTCCTCTGGGTACGTAGATGTAGAACTACGTTATTGCTTTTGGGTTAGGTTAGGTTGGTTAATCTTCAGGTGTTGAAAAAGTTAGGGTGTTTAATCTTGAGGTGACAAACTTTTTATTAATAAGTCAACGAGGAATGATTAAATAACCCCTCAAAATTATGTGAGTGAAAAATGAATAATTATAACCAAATTACAAATATCTGTTACATATGTGAACAAATGACAAACAATTAAACAACACAAGTTATTTTTAATCTATTTCAGTTGGTGGTTATCAAGTTGCAAAATAAATAAACAAATACTGTAGGTATGAAAGTATTGTGGTGGCGAGGCTGGAGTATTGTTGTTTACACAGTATTTAAGTTGTCAAATAATTATGTAAGTGAATATGTAAATAAAAGAAATGTAAACTTTTAGTTAAAAATAAATAACAAAATAATTTTTATTCGATGATGACGACTAGTGTATTCACTAACATAGAATATACGGTTAAAGACCTTACATTATAACCTCAACATTAACCATAGTCCGAAGCAACTAATAAGTTTGTTTCCACCGCTCCTCAGTGTATAGAAACAATGAAATCAGAGGTTTATAAAAAGAAGGATTAAATTCAGCATTCAAAATATTAAATATGAAGTTAACTGAAAGAAGGAATAAATATCTTTGGTGCAAATCATTCTTGTCACTCACTGCCCAGGACACCCGGACGGCTCTCCTACCACACTGGTGCCGATCATCGAATTACGAGTAGGAACTATAGGTACTGTATCTCTTGTCCTCAATTAGCCTGTCTACACAACTGTGACTAGATGCACACTGAGTAAAGGATCGTGTTCTGGGGCAATGGTTGGGCCAGTGCGGTAGGTGGGAGAGCCGCCTGATCGTCCTGGGCTGCCTCTATAGATGAACCCTTCCACACCATATACAAATTCCCGCCTAAGTGTGTCAAGAGTGAACAAACCACTATATTGTAGAAAAAAGCCTTAACTGCATCCTAGAAACATAAATAGTTTTTCACATTTTATACCGTTAATAACAATTAGACTGTCAGAAAACTTGTGACGGCGGAACGACGTCTCAAAAGTGCCAAGTTCGGGATGTGTTCCCAAAGTTTCGAAAACTGTTTCTTAAACTCCACGTCGCCTTCCTAGGCTATTCCGCAGGGTGTGGGACTAATAATTGTTTTATTTCCTCGTTATTTTTTATGATAACGCTTTTAATACAAGTTACCCCACGACCCACTGGATGGTCATGAAGTCTGTTGAGTTCTTTAATGGTAGTTTGAAAACGCGGCAGACTGTAGTACTGAGTAAGGAGCAGCGTCAAGTTAGGGAGTGTGTATGTAAACTTGTCGCCCCCGTCCACCCTCTCTGCTGACTAAAACAGTAATAGACATTAAATCGCACAAACTAACGCCTCTCAAAATTGGGTCCCATATGTCTGACGATAGGGGCAGTGTGGATACAGCACACCGTATACTAAAGCCCTCAGTACACAAAGAGACAGCGTGGCCGACACTACACTCGACCGTGTTCATTTCTTCAACTGTTATGTTAGGGAGCCATTTAAAGCTGGGTGGACTGGGGAATGGGGATCCTCCGGGTGTGAATCAGAGCCCCTAGGAATGGAAGGTGAATGCTGCATCCACTCGGCCACCGGACCCGAAAGCCTCCCACGGCCGGAGTACTTCCTATCCTCCAGGTACTTTCAAACATTATTATAACCCCTGTATATAAGGTTGACTAGATAATTATCATTAGATGGTCACGTTCACCGAGTGTGTTGACAGTACCTTGTTTCATTATCACACAACTAATGTTAGATCAAACTTAACATTGTTTACACTAACGACATCGTCACCGGGGAATTTACAACGAGTTCGGCTACACTGTACAGACACTTTGTTGTAAGGACAATTATGTAAGTATTTGAAGACGTAAAACATCAAAATATCCTGCATTTCTTCACATACCTTCCTACATCTACACAAACCAAACCTACCAAAGTTATACACGCTAGTCTTACTTTAACTAAACCAATCAAAATTCAACCTTACTCTGTATCTTTGAACCATGAACTATGTTTTTTCTTTATATTATCTTTATACAATTCTTTGTAATTTGACGCTGTAGTGTAATAAACAATAAACATAATTATATAGTCTAACTTATTCTTTGCTCGTACATATTACCTCAAGTGAGGACAAACGCCATAACTTGGTAAACGTTAAGTGGACTATTCATAGGATACTATAATAACAAAACAGTTTGGCCGATATAGACAGCGGAATATTATTGATACAAAAAAAAAATACATTTAGTAATGAAAAACATGCCTAATTTCATGTTGTTTTTGTACAATATTATGGCGCTGCGTTTACCAGTCGAATAAAATAATTTGCCAAAAAAATATTCTTCGTGATTACTTTCCTAATTTGAACTGTTTGAACTCCTACTACTATATTAACTTATTAATGTTTATATATTAACCTACTTCTTTTGTATCTCGTGAACAGTTATTGCACAATATAAATGTAGATCACAGATTTAGCTTAACGTCCATTTGTGTATCTATCATTATAAAAAAATTAAGTAAAATTTTCATACGTACATATTGATAGAAACTCACAATAAAAGGGGAACACTGGAGCTCCTTAGCTTCCGTCCTTATACAAGACATCTTTAGAGGCAGAGTTGCCTCTGAAGATGTATAGAAACGAAAGTTAAGGTGTTTCAGTGTTCCCTTTTACTGTGAATTTTTATAAAAATTTAACTTCTTCACGTCACCACTGTGAATACACACACACACACACACACATATATATACATATATATATATATATATATATATATATATATATATATATATATATATATATATATATATATATATATATAGGCCTATATATATATATATATATATATATATATATATATATATATATATATATATATATATATATATATATATATACATGTATATATGTATATCCACAGTGGAAACGTGGATAAGAAAAATCTTGATAAAATCATACCAGAAAAAGGGAAATAATGGAGCACCTTAGCTTTCGTCTTTATTCAAGACATCTTCAGAGGCAACTAAATTACAAGGACTGATAGAGGCTTATGTACACAGGGTGACCTTACAAAACATGAGGTCAGGTCAAAAAATGACCTTGTAATTCAGTTGCCTCTGAAGATGTCTTGAATAAAGACGAAAGCTAAGGTGCTCCATTGTTTTCCCTTTTCCTTTGTGATTTTATCAATATATATAGGCCTATAATGGAAGATACAAAAATATAAACTTCACCGAAAACACTTGCATAGCCTTTCCATATAATATATAAATATACATATACGTACAAAAACAAACGCAGATTTACACACATTCAAACACAAGCCATCAGGATATTGATATAATAATGTATTACTGCGCTCTTATAACAAAGGTCCTTAAGAGCTTATTCTTTATAGGTCAGTAGATGCACTAGTTATTAATAATTAAATTTTTTGATAAATATTAGAAATACCTCACCTCCAGACAGCCAAATATCACCGTAATTTTAAAACCAATTGCACCAGCAACAACCTCACGTAGAAACCCATCAAAAACGCATTCACAACAACACTGAAATCAATCCATTACGTTTATGAAAAGTTATCGGGAGGAAACTAAACTTGAAAAGCCAAACAAACGAACTGCAACGCTGTTATATCCTGAAACTTTCGATCTTGGGGACAGCAAAAGGAAATAAAGTTGGGTTTAGTATTTGTATCACCGAGACACCACCACCAAATCAGAAACCAAATCCTAGCTGTTATACCTAAGTAGACTTATCCAAATGAACGTACGAGTGCATGTGCGTGCCTCCGTGTAAGTATATGTATCCGTGACTATCTGTGTATGTGTTATAGTGTACATGAATTGTGTATCTCGTATGTCGAGTGTTTCAACTTGGAGAATGCAAAATGTTGCCGATGTGAAGGAAGGAAGCCGATCAAGGTAAACTTTAAGACATCTAGCGCTGACAGACTTGAGGGAGCGGAGCCAAGCACCAGAGGTCAATCAGCAGCTGAGTAAAGCTAATCTAATGCTCCCAACAATTCTCTGGTGTTTTCTGTCAATTTTACTCGAGCCAATTCGAAGGAGAAATTCTTTTCAGAAATGACTATTGCCAGATTTGGGTGCAGGTTTATAGTTTTACAAGTGATGCACCGAGCGAAACTATCCTTGATAAATCTTCAATTAAATATGAACATGAAGTAAATGAGAGATCATAGTAGGAATCTTTCTTTAAATAACAAATGAATGGAGGCGCAGACTGATAATCAATCCGCAAAACAATAGGATGGTTCAGTATAGAAGTCGCGTACTGCATGCTATTGTTGGCGTCTCCTTGTGTTGTGCCCGTGTTCTTATGTACTACAGTCTAATACTCTTGTCTCCTGAACACATTTTATTTTCCCTTTACTGCAGTTTAAGTCTCCAGTGTTTACTTGACTTACTAACCGACTGTTAAATGTCAGAAGGTTAGACGTAGTGAATTCTTGTGTTCATCAGTCCTTGCTACAGGTACAAGACTGAGAGAGAGATTTGCACACACACAAAAAAATCAGAGATAACAAAGAAATGCGATGGAAAACCTGCAGGAATTGTGTTTGTATAGTTTAGTTGTACTCGTGTAACTGCCGCAGTCAGGGGGGCAAGGGCGGATCAAGGAATTTTACACACACACACACACACACAGAAGGGGCAGCAGTGTTGGAGAATGGTACTTTAAATAATGACGTTTTGCTTAATTATGCATAAGTAGCTATAGGTTTCCGGTTGTGCATCCATAATCTTGTGGCCTGAATAGAGGTGACTGTCTACCTGAACCCAAACTGAACACTCTCTTAACACACCTGAAATAATAGAACAAGAAAAGCGTTCACAAGCAAAACTCCAAGACCCGGAATTAAACACCCAAGGCCAAGACCCGAAAAACCGTGGATACTGTACTTGACCACCTCCATCTTCCCAATTGTAAAGTAAGGTAACCATTCACAGCTGGGTCGACTAGGGGTACCCCACGAGTTCACTATCGACCCCAAGAACAGGACGCTAACGCTATATCCACTCGGCCACAGCATCCCTACAGCATGGAAAAAAAAAAAGGAAACGGAGGGTAGGGGTCGGTGGTTCCGGCTTGATAGGAAACCCTTAAATTCTCCAGTGAATTTAAAGACGATGGAGTGTAGTTATTTAGGATGTGTCTGTTGATATCCAGGCTGAACTCTCTCTTGCATGTTATTTGTTGAATCATATAATACCCGTTAAAAGTTATCCATGTTGAATCATATAATACCCGTTAAAAGTTATCCATGTTAAAACTACACAACAAATCCAAACCACCTATACTATTTTTACTACCGATTCTGTGTCAACCTTTAAGAAAAATTTGCTCAAATGACGGCACGAGTGAAATTCAGGGAAATATGAATGATAAATTACATGCGTATGATACAACCATTATTCTGACCTGAACATGTCAACATATATCACAGCGGGGGACCAGCTCACCCTGTCATAGCGACCCACAACTTAGGAAGAAGTAAGTCCCTCGGCAGCTGATGTCCCGCTTGTCTTTCGGCCAAGAAATACGGCTTCTATTGCAGTCTGTGTGTGTGTGTGTGTGTGTGCGCGTGTGTGCGTGCGTGTGTGTGTGTGTAAAACGTCTATAAATCTGGCCCACATTTTGAAACATGAATGAACTAATTGCTCCAGTAAGCCTTGTGAGTGTCAGTTTACCGCCACATAAACACACAGTCTTCAATATTCCCAGGAGCCCAGTCAGATATTTACATCCAGAGGGCGGTAGTAAACCCTCTTGACGTATTTCTCCTTTAGCGAAAATATCACAAATATACAAGTTTCTCTAACGGGGGAGGGGGGGAGGTGAACACTCTTGCAAACTTTAACAATAAGATTTTATATCGAGGTTAAGTGTGTGTGGGTAGGTGGTAGTTGGTGAATAGTGGGTAGATGGTGAAGAGTGTAGGTAGATGGTGAAGAGTGTGGGTAAGTGGTGAAGAGTGTGGGTAGATGGTGAAGAGTGTAGGTAGATGGTGAAGAGTGTGGGTAAGTGGTGAAGAGTGGGTAAGTGTGAAGAGTGGTAGTGGTGAAGAGGTGGGTAGATGGTGAAGAGTGTGGGTAAGTGCTGAAGAGTGGGTAGATGGTGAAGAGTGTGGGTAAGTGGTGAAGAGTGTGGGTAAGTGGTGAAGAGTGTGGGTAAGTGGTGAAGAGTGTAGGTAGATGGTGAAGAGTGTGGGTAGATGGTGAAGAGTGTGGGTAGATGGTGAAGAGTGTGGGTAAGTGGTGACGAGTGTGGGAAAGTGGTGAAGAGTGTGGGTAGATGGTGAAGAGTGGGTAAGTGGTGAAGAGTGTGGGAAAGTGGTGAAGAGTGTGGGTATGTGGTGAAGAGTGTGGGTAAGTGGTGACGAGTGTGGGAAAGTGGTGAAGAGTGTGGGTAGATGGTGAAGAGTGTGGGTAGATGGTGAAGAGTGTGGGTAGGTACAGCACTATAAGATACAGACCCTCGAAGTTAACTATGAGGAGTACGGAGGTCGGTAAAGTGAGTTATATTACGTACATGACTCTGTGAGGATCCCGCCGTGAAGTTTGGTCCGGCAACTCTTAAGACTAGGATGTCAGTAGAAAGTTTATTATGAAGTGAGTTGTGGAAGCTCACGTGAGAACCTCCAGGGGAATGGGGAGGTCAAGAGGTTAGACAAAGATGGTACAGTATTCGATGGTCATGGTTATTTGGAATGGATGTTTAAAAAAAAATAATACCAACAAAAATATTATCCCAAATGTGGTATAAAAACAAAACAAAATATGGCCAATGGTTAGATATTCAGAGGTAGTGTTGGTCTGCCCATGTGAAGCTGGAGATGATCAGTAGATGGAAGTACCAGTAAAATATCATGTCATCATCCCTTCATGGGGGTTTTGTAGAGGAAATAAATCGTTTAACATACCTTCTTATTACAGCTGCGTCACCAGCTCTATGAACGCTTCTTTTGACTACCGAAAATTCTCAAGATCTCCAGCCCGCAAACCCCACGGGCTCCTTATTGAACTCAAGGCTTGTGCACGCCAAAACAGGCTATTGTTCAATAATGCAATATGATGTTATTATTATTTTAGTAGTAGTAGTAGCCGTCTTGCACACAGATCCGTTCGGCTACACGAGAGCTCAAATTTTTTTGTGGCGTTCCCAGGTGTTGACATCCCAGAGGAGCAGGTGAACGTCCCCCAGCACCAACAACCCCACCTCCACCTCACCAACCAAGATGACAAATTCGATAAACTTTCGAAAAATAATGCTGGGGGTCAACTTACAGGGTAAAAGATGGAAGGTGCAAAATATAAACCTCCTTCGGGATATTCTGAATGATAAGTGCTGTGTATGTCAAGGTTGGTAATAGTGATGACTTCGCAGACGGGAGACGAGTTATCAATATAACCAATCAATCCAAATGTCCAAAGAAGGAAAAAAAAAGGTTGTATAATCGATCTATATAAAACAAAGAAGTTTGTCTGTTTGTTTGTGTGTGGTGTGTCTGCACGAGAATCTCGAAAACTACTTTACCCATCTGTAGTGATGATGGATGGTGTTATATGTAGTGATGATGGGTGGTGTTATATGTAGTGATGATGGATGGTGTTATATGTAGTGATGATGGGTGGTGTTATATGTAGTGATGATGGATGATGTTATATGTAGTGATGATGGATGTTGTTATTTGTAGTGATGATGGATGGTGTTATATGTAGTGATGATGGATGGTGTTATATGTAGTGATGATGGATGGATGTTATATGTAGTGATGATGGATGGTGTTATATGTAGTGATGATGGATGATGTTATATGTAGTGATGATGGTGTATGTAGTGATGATGGAGTGATTGATATGGTGTTATATGTATGATGATGGATGGTGTTATATGTAGTGATGATGGATGATGTTATATGTAGTGATGATGGATGTTGTTATTTGTAGTGATGATGGGTGGTGTTATATGTAGTGATGATGGATGGTGTTATATGTAGTGATGATGGATGTGTTATATGTAGTGATGATGAGTGGTGTTATATGTAGTGATGATGGATGGTGTTATATGTAGTGATGATGGATGTTGTGATATTTGTAGTGATGATGATGGTGGTGTTATATGTAGTGATGATGGATGATGTTATATGTAGTGATGATGGATGGTGTTATATGTAGTGATGATGGATGGTGTTATATGTAGTGATGATGGATGGTGTTATATGTAGTGATGATGGATGGTGTTATATGTAGTGATGATGGATGGTGTTATATGTAGTGATGATGGATGGTGTTATATGTAGTGATGATGGATGTTGTTATATGTAGTGATGATGGGTGGTGTTATATGTAGTGATGATGGATGATGTTATATGTAATGATGATGGGTGGTGTTATATGTAGTGATGATGGGTGGTGTTATATGTAGTGATGATTAGATAATAAAATAATAACAGTTTAATGCTAAAAAAATATACTTTGCTGTACTGTTGTAGTGAAAAACATGGTGGAACTTACATACACCGTTATGAACGATTGATAGAAAAAGAAGTTTTGGGGACTGAACAGTGAGACAATGTGGAGCCTCCCGGAGGGTGGCGTCCTACCGTGGCCTAGCGAATGAACCACCCGAAGGGCGGCGTTTCTGCTAGTATGTATATGTATATATATATATATATATATATATATATATATATATATATATATATATATATGTAAGTAAATCACTGTAGGTGCGCGTGATCCAGGTATATGCTGATATGCACAAGGAAAGACGAAAACACGAAGTTCCCAAGCGCTTTCGTGTAAGTCACATCTTCAGGGGTGAGTACAGACTAAGGAGAAGTACAATAACAAGGCATATATATATATATATATATATACAGAGGAGGGTGAGATCAAGTCCACAATGATCAGGTATTAGGTAATGACCCTACAAATCTTCAAAAGCACCGCAGCAGTCGGTAGTCAGGTCAGAGGGTAAGATGACCCAACCTTCTCACCTGCTTACAAATGTTCTTAATTACGAAATTATCTAGTTTGTACATACCATTACTCAAATTCATGTTGACAGATTCGGTATGTTTAATGAGACTGGATTCTATAATGTTCCTACTGTCAATTGAATTACAAGGTAATATTGAGGAGGCATTATCCCAGTCAATGTAATGCTTATTATCCCTCAAATGAACAAACAGAGCATTGGATTCCTGGCCTGTCCTAACACTATATTTATATTTATCTTGTAACCAGACTTAAACAACATAAATATAATGTTTTTACTATATGCTTCTTTGGTGCCGATTATGATGAGTCCCGTTGGGCTATTTCAATGGCCAGAAAGTTGTCTTGGAATCGTGTACCTTGTGTTGTATGTTCCGTTTGATGGCTATGGCAATTCCATCATGTCGTGGGTCTTAACTGTTTTTTTTCGTAGACTGTGTAGTTAAATATTTTATTTTTTTCTGAAAATTTCTTGCCGTGGCGTTTAGGAGAACAATATTTGGGTCTATGTTACGGTATGTGTTATATAGTTCGCTTGCTCTCTGTGGGATCCATGCTAAAACATTGTGCTGGATTATTTAAATTTTTTTATTATGAAGGCTGGTGCCTAGAGCTGGTTTGCGCCATCTTTGCTGACCGGTGTTGCCCTGACACCCTCCTGTCAGTCAGCAGGCCCAGGCGGATTTTTTTATACGATGACTGATCAACTCTCTCTATCCTGTTGTGTCTTGTGGGGATTCTTCCTTTCTTAATTAGCGTATCAATGTGTGTGTCTTCTAGGTTTTTGTCTGTGTATGTGTATTTTATCTTGCCTTGACTTATTTCTGCCATGAGTCTTTCTGTCGAGACTTTGGGGGAGCTGTAGTGAAGAAAAATCGAAGGCCAATTTCGTAACCGAGGTCTTCATTCTCCGTGATCTTTCTCGGTGACGGTGGTGGTGCTATAGTTCCTGTTTTGTTCGTTTTAAGGGGTAATGAATTTGGTGTCGTGTTCTGTTTTTGTAGTGATTTCGTCTTCGTCCTCCATCGTTACCTCCTCGCTTGCTGGCTCGGGATGTATGTCGGGGATAACCTATGCGTGGGTCGATGGTTCTTGGTTTGCGGTGCTCTCTGGTTTGTATATCATGTTGAATATTTCGGTAGAAAGCACGTCGTTTGGGAATGCCATGTTTGGCAGGTTGTTGGCGGCGAATATGTCCTTTGCTGCCTTGGCAAAAGTTCCAGGTCTGGCTATATTCAGAGATGGGCGTGGATAATGGAGGTCATTATTTTTATGGAAAGGTGATTTCCAAGTTGAAGTACCATAGGTTGCTTTGCGGGGGTTGGTGTCGTGATTTTTTCGAGGACCTTCGTTGTTTCTTAGTTAACTTTGCTACAGCTGAATACGTGTTGTTTTGCTGTTCCTGTGTCTTTTCCCTCTTCTTCTCCTTCTTTTGGCTAATTAATGCTTTTCGTGTGGGGCATCGAGCAGCCAGTGTTCTGTGCTCTCCTCCTATCCCTACCTCAGCCCGGGCCTTCATCAGAGTAAACGGTAGGCAGAACAAAGGTTAATTCTCGGTTAGGTTAGGTTAAGTTAGGGGGGGTCATAACTCAGAAACGAGTGATTACCTACATAAATGGATGTTAGAATCAAATGAATCACAGTAAAAACTTTAGGAAAAAAGAGATTAGCTTCAATGGGAGTTGAATGTTATTCAGGAAATTTACCAGATAATTTTATATTTTTCGTTCATTTGTATAACAGCATATAGTAGTATGTCTCCATATCCACCCGGAAACAATTAAGATAGCCTATTGTGCAAACATGATATTCTTTGACTTATCTACTTTTTTTTCAGTCTCTTCCCTGGTGTTCTCTCACTCTTCGCCTCACTAATGTACACCACTACTACCTGCGCTTCCTGTATTACAATATGAGAGTCATTCATAATTAATGATTCTTTTTAATTGACGAAATGACTTCCTAACTTGGTACAATTCTGTCTCTTGTTTCAGAATGTCTAACACCGCCATGTTCTTCTGTCTAAAAAATCACCTCATTGCTTTTTACAGCCAATAATGGAGTTTTGCTGATGTTAAAGTCATTAAACCGATAATGGCGTCACTCGATGAAAGCCATCACATAATTTCATTTAATTTTTCTCACTCAAATAACGGTACAAGTACAGATTTCAAGATGATTATACTATATAACCTCTAGTTAAGGTCAAAGCATATTACCCATTATACTAGTATACTAGTATTACACACAGAAATGAAAGGCATATATTAATTTCATTAACGTTAAAACGGCAAAGAGTTGGCCACCTCAGGTACCGGCCCACTGATGGTATAGACTTAAAACTACCACAGCATATGATGAGTGTAGCTAACCTTTGGAGCGCTCTCTTTTTTTATTACATCTAAAATTTGTTTAAAGCGCGTAAATGATGCATTACACTTCATTTGTTATCACGTTTATCCATTCTATGATCACTGCTCAAACGTATCTTAATAGGTTGACTCAAGCATACTACATTTCCAGTCGTAACTTTGATCTCCGCGGAGATCTCTGGGAGTAGCCGAAGCAATTGGCTTCCCGCTCCTAATTTCTTACCACGGCTAGGCTATGATCACGGCATTAACGCGGAGTACCCAAGAGAACTCCATTTATGGATCTAGTAATGCCACACACTCAGGAGATCGATAATGAGATATTGTGGTGTGGTGTGAGAACTTATGGTTTTGTATTAGCTGCGGAAGCTTCTCTGAGCAGGATAACCCGGAATGTAATCCCCCAGCGTGGTGGTAATAAGCCAGGCTTTGTAGGTAGCTGGTCGCGCGCGGGTTGTTGTCACCGTGTTTACATTGCAGCTGCCCGCTATCTGTGGAGTCCGCCTGTACTTGTAACACAAGGCCTGGAGTCTCAGAGATTCGCAGGATAATTGTACCCCCTCAGTGGTGATGCGAGAACACATCTAACTGGCGCATTTAAGCTACAACACAAACGTGGCGACCAAAATGACGTCGGAATTGCACAGAGACTATCATAAACTAGATGCACTCTCGTATCATTTAAAGGAAAAACTCATCGTAGGAGGCTTAAGGAATCTGGTTATCCTGGCAGTGCTCGCTGTAGCCGGATCTCAGGGGTATAATAAGTGATCAGGTTGTTATTACTGCTGGGAGAGAACGACTATATTGCCACCATCTGTAAAGTGTCGACATTTAGGATTAGGATGATGCAGGCAGAGGGAATACTCAGGTGCAGCAACGTGTAAATGCGAGAGAAGCGGGAACGGAGAGGACTTAGAGACCAAAATAATAGGATTTAGAATGAATTAATAGGATTTAGAGAGCATTTAAATATGATTTAGAGAACAGAAGAGAACTTAAAGTAAAATAATACAATTTATAAAGCACTTAGGATATGGAGCTAAATAATAGGATTCAAAGCAAAATTATAGGATTTAAAGAGCAATTTAATAGGATTTAGATAACAAACTAACAGAATTCAGAGAACACAATAAAGAGAACTGGAGAATTAGGGATCATAAAAGCAAATACAATATTTTTTGGCACGCAAGGCCGTCATACTGATTTATTATTAAAGAATTACGTATTTATAAACATAAACTCTAAAACCCGGAGCAGAACTGTGTGTCATTTGTCTTCTCACATACCGACAGGGAACAAGTTTATTAATTAATATATTTTCTTGACACACACACACACACACACACACACACAGCTGAACCCATCGGCTACTACCCGTGACAGTGAGGTTGACTCATGTTACGCCCATGTCTTTATAGACCTCGGTTACGCCGTGCCGAGGTTCACGATCGAATTTGGGGGGAAATCAGGAAAATTTATTGGAAAATACGTCACGAAAAACCTAGCCTAACTTTATTTAGTCTTGTAAAATATGACTATTTCCCGTGACTTCCTAGTATGACTCTTTCTTTGATTATTTTTCTGGGACTTTATCCCGGTCACGTCACGGCCATGGTTAGGTCGGGGTGATTTGTGGTTGTTAGTTGGAAGATGTTTGCTGTATTGATTTAATTAGCGGTGGACAGGAGTTCTGAGAGAGAGAGAGAGAGAGAGAGAGAGAGAGAGAGAGAGATTGTACACACACACACACGGGAAATATTGAAGTAAAGAATCCCTAGCTGAGGGACGGCACGCAAACCGTCATGTTTTTCTCGTGTCAAATACTCCAGCACCTACACTCACATTCCTGAAGAATTTTTGATAACATCTTGAAAACTTTCACGGGCGAAAATAAAAGCGTATGTTTGTAACAGGTGGGGGAGGCCTCAGCGACCTGCGACGGAGGGGTAAGAGTGAGCCATGCAAGAATAACAGTCAGACTCTCCATAAAAAACTCTCATCGACGTACATAGAGGATTTTATATCTGTGTGTCTGTTTGTCTCACTCTTATACTACTGGGTGTAATTTTCCTTCAGTTTTTGTCGTGGTCACAGGAGCTCCAGTACCCCAGTAAAGCCTCTGGTTCACTTCAACGCTAATATTGCTGTACTTTTCATATCTAAAATATTCTTTAACATGTAATAAAAACTGGTCTTAGCAACATCAAAACACCACTCATGTTATCTATTTTTCACCCATGAAGTAATAATACCGTGTAAATGAACGAGTTGATTGAAATACTCTGGACTGACCCTAACCCTTTGAGTACGATGACTTAACCCATTGAGTACAAGGACTTATTCTGTTGAGTATGACAATCCCAAGAGGATAGTGTCATTGTACTCATGGGGTTGGAGCACAGATAAAGAAAAAAACATTTTTTTACGTTAAATACATTTAAAACTGTATAACAAATAAAAAACATGTGGTAAAGCAACATCATGACAACATTCGCTAAAAAGTTTCCCATCTGTGAGTGTCATGTGTGAGTTGGTTAGGTAGGATACGCCTCAAGACAATGATAATAATCGCTTAACAAAAACAGTTTGGTAATGTTCAGACCGCCATTCCGCGAAAAGTTTTAATCATGGCATAACTCGTGTGAACGGCCAGTTAAACTTTCAAGTTCTTCTCTGTCCCTGAAAACTAGACCCTATTTTCATCCTCAAACTTCTCAGAGTTGATAAAATTTAGCTGCGGCCGACTTTTACCCCGCCATAAAGTGAAGCGGAGACGACAGCGCCAAGACCCCGACTCCTCGTCCACGTCTGTTGGTGGAGAAGGGGCAGAGGGAGGGAGGAGGCGACCAAGAAACAAACCCTCAGCACCAGGTTTCCCTACGTGACGTCATACACTGAGGGGAGATTCTTGGTAAATTCTGCTTACTTTGGTCCTGATAGATAACAAGATAGAGAGGCCTTTGTCATTGAAAATACCAATGGAATACTTAAAACTATCAGCAAGCCTTACTCTACCTGGCCATATATTACTCTACGTAACCTGTCCTAGCTTGAAACTAACTTAACAGGATACAGTATACCAAACCTAACTTACCTGAATATTCACGAGAGCTTAAATGCACTATCGAACGTATTCGATTTTGACTGAACGATAATAACGCGCTTAACCTAACATACCTGACCAAATCAACCATGACCTGACCTAAAGTAAACACACTGAACCTAACCAAACCTAACCTAACCTGTTGTAGTTATCATAAATTTGTTGATGCACCGTGAAATGAATGTCAAATGCTGGTGATTGCTCGTGCTGGCGAAGAACTGAATAGGCTTAGATAAGTTTAAGACTGGTTGGAGTGTGAAGGAAGGGTGCTGGAGTGTGAAGTAGGGTGTTGGAGTGTGAGGGAGGAGTGTTGGAGTGTGAAGGGGGGTGTTGGAGTGTGAGGGAGGAGTGTTGGAGTGTGAAGTAGGGTGTTGGAGTGTGAGGGAGGAGTGTTGGAGTGTGAAGAGGGGTGTTGGAGTGTGAGGGAGGAGTGTTGGAGTGTGAAGGGGGGTGTTAAATTAGGCAATGTTTGGTTGGATTAAATTTGGTTAGATTAAGTTCAGCGTGACTAATCTAAGTTTGCTTAGATTATGTTAAATTTGGATAGATTAGGTTAAGTTTATTGAGATTAGGTAAAGTTTGATTGGACTAGGTTAAGACTGGTTTGATTAGGTTAAATTTGGTTAGATTAGGTTAGATTTTTCTAGATTATAATTACCTTAGCTTAAATATGGTTAGATTGGGTTAACTCTGGATGCCTTTGGATACATTCAGTCAAATAAGGCTCCGTTTGGTTAGGTTAGGTAAATGTTGGTTAGGTTAAGGTAGGTTAGTTTCTGGTTAGATCAGGTTAAGTTAGGTTAGAATACTTCTGGTTAGGTAGATTGAATTAGGTTAGGGTTGGTTTGGATAGGTTAGGTGAATGTTGGTTAGGTTAAGCTAGGTTAGGTTAGGTTAGTTTAGATGCCATTATGTTTCCTATACACTGTGATGTCCTAACTAGACCAGATTCTGACGGTTAGTTTCTGGTCGCAGCTGCCCGAGACACCACTCACCACTCCACAGTGACACATTTATTCGAGAGGGAAGTAGGTGTGTGGGAGGGAGAGGCATGGAGAGGGAGGGAGGGGGAGACATGAATTAACCCCTCGAGTCACCCTTGTGTAGTAATTATGGCGGACACGTGGGAGAGGAGGATAATGTGGGGAGGAAGGAAGGGTGGCGAGCAATAACTTGAGGGAGGAAGAGTAAAGAAAGGTAATTGTGGGCGATAAATGATGGTAATATATCAGCAAGGATACAATGGCCGGACGTCTTGGTGCTACACGAGGGTCACTTTGAGCTCTTGAGGGTAGGTGTGAGGGAGGGGTGTTGGAGGGGTGAGGAGGGGTGTTGAGGTGAGGGTGTTGGAGGTGAGGGAGGGGTGAGGGAGGGTGTTGGAGGGGTGAGGGAGGGTGTTGGAGGTGTGAGGGAGGGGTGTTGGGGGTGTTTGGAGGGGTGAGGTAGGTGGGGTAGGAGGTGAGGGTGATGAGGAATGTTGGAGGAGTAAGGAGGGGTGTTGGAGGAGGAGAGAGGGGTGTTGGAGGAGTGAGGAAGGTGTGTTGGAGGGGTGTTGGAAGTATTGAGGGAGGGTTGTTGGAGGTGTTGAGGGAGGGGTGTTGGAGTGTGAGGGAGGTGTGGGAAGAAGTGTGAGGGTAGGATGAGGGAGATGTGAAGGAGGGGTGTTGAAGTGTGGGAGAGGGGTGTTGGAGTGTGGGAGATGGGTGTTGCAGTATGAGGGAGTGAGTTGTGAGGGATATGAGTGAGTAAGAGGTAGGGGTATAAGGGGTATCAGGGAGTGGTGAGAGGAGTGAGGGAGGGGTAATGGAGTGTGAGGGAGTGAATGGTGAGGATTGTGGAAAATTTAAATTATCTTTTCCCACAAGGAGCAGCTAGTTTGGAGTGCACCTCATTCCCATCCTATAAACCACCAGACAACAAACCACCACAACACAAAATACCATCACAACACAATAAACCCCCCCACAACACAATAAACCACAACAAGACAATAAACCACCCCACAACACAATAAACCACAACAAGACAATAAACCACCCCACAACACAATAAACCACCCCACAACACAATAA
Organism: Homarus americanus; assembly: GCF_018991925.1. Classification (NCBI taxonomy): domain Eukaryota; kingdom Metazoa; phylum Arthropoda; class Malacostraca; order Decapoda; family Nephropidae; genus Homarus; species Homarus americanus. The sequence continues at coordinate 6,267,366 of NW_024757794.1, forward strand.
ACCACCCCACAACACAATAAACCACAAACAACAACACATAAACCAACTCACACAACACAATAAACCACCCTGCAACACAATAAACCACCACACAACACAATAAACCAACCCACAACACAATAAACCACCCCACAACACATAAACCACCACACAACACACATAAACCACCCCACAACACAATAAACCACAACAACACAACAACACAATAAACCAACTCACAACACAATAAAACCACCCACACAATAATGCACACGTGACAATAAATCACCCCACAACACAATAAACCACCCCACAACACAATAAACCACCCCACACACAATAAACCACCACACAAACAATAAACCCCACAACACAATGAACCACCAACACACTATAAACCTCAACAATAACACAATAAACCACCTTACAACACAATAAACCACAACAACACAATAAACCACCTCACAACACAATAAACCACCCCACAACACACTAAACCACCCCACAACATAATAAATCCCCACCACAATACAATAAACCACCTCACAACACACTAAACCACTCCACAACACAATAAACCACCACACAGAAACAATAAACCAGCCCTCAACACAATAAACCACCTCACAACACAATAAACCACCACAACCAGACCTCCTTACCAACTTGCTTACCGTAAGTGTGTTGGCCCTGCGGGGGTTGCCACGTGCGGATATAATTCAGGGGTATATAATCCTTGCAGGGATGAGTGGAGGGAGGCATAAACCCACTACTATCTCCCACTGCCAGGACGCCCCTTCTCTTCCTCCTCCTACTACTCTCCTGCCTCCTCTTACTACGACTCTCCTTCCTCCTACTACTCTCCTTCTTCCTCATCCTCCTCCTAATACTCTCCTTCCTCCTCCCCCTTTCTCCTGCTTATCTCCCGACCTCACTTATGTCTCCCGGGATTTTGTTATGATGTCCTTTAATCTCTACGAAAATGAATTCCGGGTTTATTCTTTTCTTCGTAATTATTATCCTCCTGCTTTTTTTTTCCTAAGTGGGAAGCGAGATTAGGATAATGTGGGATTTAGGTGGCGGGTCGTGTGTGAGGAGCAGATTTCAGAGGGGGAGGTCTTGGTACGTGTGAGAATTTTGTTTGTTTGTATTCGGTTGGGGTCTTGGTACGTGTGAGATTTTTAGTGATTGTTTACAGTTGGTCTTGGTACCTGTGAGATTTTAGTGATTGTTTACAGTGGGGTCTTGGTACGTGTTGGATTTTCTGTGCCTGCTTTCACAATAGGGGTCTAGGTACATGTGATAATATGTCTGATTTGATAATCTTGGCTCAGCTATAGTATTTACCTAAGACCAAATTTCAATGGAATTCAACGCTAATTTAGGCATTCTTATTTACGTCGTGACTTAAGTGAACCATTTGCATTCACACTATCATAAACACAAAGGCACGTAAGTTAAATTTTTACCGTACCAGAAGACATGAACGAGTCTAACTGGTTCACTTAAGCTACGACATAAAGATAGTGACTGAAATAGCCTTGAAACTACACTGAGATTATAACTTAACAAGATGCGTTCTCTTAATCTCAGTTACGAGGTAAAATATGCCATATGAGTCTTTGTGAATGCCTGGTCATGGGGTGGGGGGTGGGCGGGGGGGAAGGAAGAAGAGAAAAGAGGGAAAGAGACGATGATGATACAAAAAACGAATGAAGGGAAAGAGAGAAAAACCATTAAGTGTTTATTGTAGATTGAGAGAGATTTTCTGGACTGTGTAGTGACGTGCGGTGATATGTGGTGACGTTCTGTGATGTGTATGTAGTGTGTGGTGACGTGTGTGTGTGTGTGTGTGTGTGTGTGTGTGTGTGTGTGTGTGTGATGTGTGTGGAGTGCTACGAGGATGGGCTGGCTGGAAGGGACGGAAGGATGGGGGTGGAAGAGGGAGGGAGGGTGGAAGGGAAAGAGGGAAGGAGAGGAGGAAGAGAGAGCAAGAGGGAGGGAGGAAAGAAGGTAAAAAGAGGGGAGGGAAGGGGAGAAATGGGTGCAGTCAGAGGTAAATGGGAAATGAGTAGAGAAAGAGAGAGAGAGAGGAACGTTTTCTCTTGTAACACACACACACACACACACACACACACACACACACAAAGTCAGATCTTAGATGCTTATGTGTTTTTACATGTCTAAATATTGTCTTATTTACTGAACTGTGATCTAAGATCCATGCCTAAAACGTATCCAATTATCTGGGTTAAACGTTGCTATTATTACTGTTATTATTATTATTATTATTATTATTATTTCTACTACTGTTTTTATTATTATTATCATTATTACTTTTATTATTATTATTGTTATCATCACATCACCTTCACCCCATCATCCCTCACCACATAATCTTTCCGCCGTCAGAGCTTCTTCAGACACAAAGTTGGTATCAAGAGTTGTGTCGTGTTGGCCTTTGTCAATGAGCGTCTCTGTGGTACTCCAACACCAGTATTAATGTCTATTATTTTCCTCCCTTGTAGATCATGTAGGCCCCAAGTCATGACCTTTAACTAAACTAACCTAATCTAACCAAATCTAAATTGCAGTAACTTAAACTATTTTTTTTTCTGTGTGTATGTGAATGTTTGGCCAAGATTCACCAAAGTCTATCAACACAACACCCCGACACACTAAAGATCGTCATCACAGAAACATGAATCACCAAACCGAAGCATAACCCGCGATGTCTTCACTATAAATCTTACTTATACGCTTAAAAACACAAACTTCATCTAGAAAGTCACAAACGAGGTAAACTTTGCTTTTCTCTCAATAAAATGTGGGGTTTTTTGTGGGGAGGGGTGGGGTGGGTTGGGAGGGGGGGGTAAAAGTGTATCTCGCTGACGATCTCAAACTTTCGTCGCTGTTTAGAAAGTTGTAGTGTCGGACTCTCCTTATAATGACGTAACTCGGAATATACAGTATATAATGAGTTAATTATGAACCGTTTAAACTTAAAATATTGCTTAGGTTAATTATGAACCGTTATAAGACATTGTTTAGGTTAATTATGGACCGTTATAAGACATTGTTTAGGTTAATTATGAACCGTTATAAAGTTAAGATAATGTTTAGGTTAATATTATGAGCTGATATAACTTATTAAGAAATTTTAAGCTCCTATGCAACGTAATAAATCAGTGTAGTAGTTAATGAATAGATTGGAGACACTGATACATGACACATCTTACCGGAGTATTGAGATGCCACGACACCGTACCTAGTAAACGAAACAAAATAGAATTAGGACGCTAAATTTTAATTCTAATGTGAAGAGAGAGAGAGAGAGAGAGAGAGAGAGAGAGAGAGAGAGAGAGATAAATAAATATATATCACCGTCACTGCACACAAAGGCTATACTGGTTCAAGGATTACCTGCCGCGGGCGTGCAATATGTAGAGTATATGTGTATTGTCTACCGCAGCAGAAACTGTAGGCGTCGTCAGTGTCACAATATAATACTGTCGACACGTGAGGCAGCTGTCAGACACAATCAAGCATGACCTTATCTTAACTAAAACTAACTTAACCTAATCTAAGCGGACTTAACTGCACCTTGCTGAACCTGTCAGACGTATTCACGCCTGACATTACCTTAACCCAAGCTAACTTAACCTAATCCAACCAAATTTAACTTAACCTTACCAAACCTGTCCACATGTAGCCCAATTAAAGCTACCCTAACTTAACTCATCCTTACCTAACCTTTCCTTAGCGATAACCTCACCCAAATAGAACTAAATTAAACCTAACCTAACTGAGGACGTGGTCACCTCACCCTCCACCTCCTACTCCTCCAGTGTCGAGGACGTGGTCACCTCACCCTCCACTTCCTGCTCCTCCTATGTCGAGGACGTGGTCACCTCACCCTCCACCTCCTGCTCCTCCTATGTCGAGACGGTCACCCTCACCCTCCACTTCCTGCTCCTCTATGTCCTGGTCACTCATGTCCTCGAGGACGTGGTCACCTCACCCTCCACCTCCTGCTCCTCCTATGTCGAGACGTGGTCACCTCACCCTCCACCTCCTGCTCCCTCCTATGTCGAGGACGTGGTCACCTCTCCACCTCCCTACTCCTCCAGTGTCGAGGGACGTGGTCACCTCACCCTCCACTTCCCTGCCTCCTATGTCGAGGACGTGGTCACCTCACCCTCCTGTCCTCCTATGTCGAGGACGTGGTCGTTCCTGCTCCTCCTATGTCGAGACGTGGTCACCTCACCCCTCCACCTCCTGCTCCTCCTATGTCGAGACGTGGTCACCTCACCCTCCACCTCCTGCTCCTCCTATGTCGAGGACGTGGTCACCTCACCCCTCCACCCCTGCTCCTCCTATGTCGACGTGGTCACCTCACCCTCCACCTCCTGCTCCTCCTATGTCGAGGACGTGGTCACCTCACCCTCCACCTCCTGCTCCTCCTATGTCGAGGGACGTGGTCACCTCAACCTCCACCCCTGCTCCTCCTATGTCGAGGACGTGGTCACCTCACCTCCACCTCCAGTGTCGAGGACGTGGTCACCTCACCTCCACCCCTGCTCCTCCTCTAGTCGAGACGTGGTCACCTCACCCTCCACCTCCTGCTCCTATGTCGGGGACGTGGTCTCACCTCCACCTCTGCTCCTCCTATGTGGAGGACGTGGTCACCTCACCTCCACCTCCAGTGTCGGGACGTGTCGAGACGTGGTCACCTCACCCTCCAGTGTCGAGGACGTGGTCACCTCACCCTCCAGTGTCGGGGTGGTCACCACCCTCCAGTGGGGACGTGGTCCCTCAACCTCCAGTGTCGAGGACGTGGTCACCTCACCCTCCCAGTGTCGAGGACGTGGTCACCTCAGCCTCCAGTGTCGAGGACCTGGTCACCTCACCCTCCAGTGTCGAGACGTGGTCACCTCACCCTCCAGTGTCGAGAACGTGGCACCTCACCCTCCAGTGTCGAGGACGTGGTCCCCTCAACCTCCAGTGTCGAGGACGTCCCTCAACCTCCAGTCGTGGTCACCTCACCCTCCAGTGTCGAGGACGTGGTCACCTCACCCTCCAGTGTCGAGAACGTGGTCACCTCACCCTCCAGTGTCGAGGACGTGGTCACCTCAGCCTCCAGTGTCGAGGACGTGGTCACCTCACCCTCCAGTGTCGAGGACGTGGTCACCTCACCACCTGCCTCACCCTCCAGTGTCGGGGACGTGGTCACCTCACCCTCCAGTGTCGGACACCTCAGCCTCCAGTGTCGAGGACGTGGTCACCTCCAGTGTCGAGGACGTGGTCACCTCACCCTCCAGTGTCGAGGACGTGGTCACCTCACCCTCAGTGTCGGGACGTGGTCACCTCACCCTCCAGTGTCGAGAACGTGGTCACTCACCCTCCAGTGTCGGGACGTGGTCACCTCACCCTCCAGTGTCGAGGACGTGGTCACCTCAGTTGAGTGTCACGTGGTCACCTCACCCTCCAGTGTCGAGGACGTGGTCACCTCAGTCTCCAGTGTCGAGGACGTGGTCCTCAACCTCCAGTGTCGAGGACGTGGTCACCTCACCCTACAGTGTCGAGAACGTGGTCACCTCACCCTCCAGTGTCGAGGACGGTCACCTCAGCCTCCAGTGTCGAGGACGTGGTCACCTCACCCTCCAGTGTCGAGGACGTGGTCACCTCACCCTCCAGTGTCGAGGACGTGGGTGTCGTGGTCACCTCACCCTCCAGTGTCGGGACGTGGTCACCTCAGCCTCCAGTGTCGAGGACGTGGTCACCTCAGCCTCCAGTGTCGACGTGGACGTGTCACGTGGTCACCTCACCCTCCAGTGTCGGACGTGGTCACCTCACCCTCCGGACGTTCGTGTCGAGGACGTGGTCACTCACCTCCAGTGTCGAGGACGTGGGTCACCTCACCCTCCAGTGTCGAGGACGTGGTCACCTCACCCTCCAGTGTCGAGGACGTGGTCACCTCACCCTCCAGTGTCGAGGACGTGGTCACCTCACCCTCCAGTGTCGAGGACGTGGTCACCTCAGCCTCTATAAAACTGACAAACATAAATATGAAGAAACTCCTGTAAGTTTAATGGATGACCAGTTTGGAGAGGTTTTACGAGACCCGCCCGTACCTGTGGCACTACCTGACCTGACTCCTCCACTAGCTGACTTGACTGACTCCAGCTGACCTGACTTGACTGACTCCAGCTGACCTGTCTCTTTCACCATCTATATTAAGTCTTCCATCATCTGACTTGACTCTTCCATCAGTTAACTTGATTGACACCTTCCATCAGCGGACTTAACTAACACCTTCCATCAGCTGACTTGACTGTCACCTTCCATCAGCTGACTTGACTGTCACTTTCCATCAGCTGAGTTGACGGATATCTTCCATCAGCTGAGTTGACTGACACCTACCATCAGCGGACTTGACTGCCACTTTTCACGAGTTGACTCCAGTCCCCTCTTCTTGCTGACTCCTGACCTGATCCCTCCGAGCTGACCTGGCTCCCCTCCCAGCAATTGACCCCAATCCCTTTCTTAACTTAGGTTAGGTTCTGTCCTGTCAGCTGTTAGATGAGTGACGTCACCATACACTTGGTAACACTGACCCACACATACACTTGGTAACACTGACCCACACACACACACTTGGTACCACTGTCCCACACACTTGGTAACAATGACCCACACATTACTCCTGGTAACACTGACCTACACACACTTGGTAACACTGATCTACACACACTTGGTAACACTGTCCCACACACTTGGTAACACTGCCCCATACACTTGGCAACACTGACCAACATACACTTGGTAACACTGCCCCATACACTTGGCAGCACTGACCAACACACACTTGCAACACTATCCCATACACACACATGGTAAACAATGTCTAATGCACACACACTTGGCAACACTGTCCCACACACACACACTTGGCAACACTGTCCCACACACACACTTGCTAACACTGTCCCACACACACACACTTGCTAACACTGTCCCATACACACACACTTGGCAACACTGTCCCACACACACACACACCTCTGCTAACACTGTCCCATACACACACACACTTGGGTAACACTGTCCCACACACACTTGCTAACACTGTCCCATACACACACACTTGGTAACACTGTCCCATACACACACACTTGGCAACACTGTCCCACACACACACTTGGTAACACTGTCCCACACACACACACTTGCAACACTGTCCCATGCCACACACACTTGCTAACACTGTCCCACACACACACACTCCATAACACTGTCCCACACACACACACTTGGGTAACACTGTCCCACACACACACACTGGTAACACTGTCCCACACCACACACACTTGCTAACACTGTCCCACACACACACACTTGTCCCATACACACACACACGGTAACACTGTCCCATACACACACACACAACACTGTCCCATACACACACACTTGCTAACACTGTCCCATACACACACACTTGCAACACTGTCCCATACACACATACCTTGCTAACACTGTCCCATACACACACACTTGCAACACTGTCCCTATACACACACACTTGCAACACTGTCCCACACACACACACTTGGCAACACTGTCCCACACACACACATCAGTAACACTGTCCCACACACACACACACTTGGTAACACTGTCCCACACACACACACTTCTTGGTAACACACACACACACTTGCTAACACTGTCCCACACACACACACTTGGTAACACTGTCCCATACACACACACTTGGTAACACTGTCCCATACACACACACTGGTAACACTGTCCCACACACACACACACTTGCAACACTGTCCCACACACACACACTTGGTAACACTGTCCCATTACACACACACTTGGTAACACTGTCCCACACACACACACACTCCTCCTGCTAACACTGGTAACACTGTCCCACACACACACACTTGGTAACACTGTCCCACACACACACACAATACTCCTGCTAACACTGTCCCATACACACACACACACTTGGGTAACACTGTCCCACACACACACACTTGGGTAACACTGTCCCATACACACACATTTTGGTAACACTGTCCCATACACACACACTTGCAACACTGTCCCACACACAACACTGGTAACACTGTCCCACACACACACACTTGCAACACTGTCCCACACACACACACTTGCAACACCTGTCCCACACACACACACTTGGTAACACTGTCCCACCCCTGCTAACACTGTCCCATACACACACACACTTGCAACACTGTCCCACACACACACACTAACACTGGTAACACTGTCCCATACACACACTTGCAACACACACACACTAACACTGCTTGGTAACACTGTCCCACACACACACACTTGCAACACTGTCCCACACACACACACTTGCTAACACTGTCCCATACACACACACTTGCTAACACTGTCCCATACACACACACTTGGTAACACCTGTAACACTGTCCCATACACACACACTTGCAACACTGTCCCACACACACAACACTTGGTAACACTGTCCCACACACACACACTTGGCAACACTGTCCCACACACACACACTTGCTAACACTGTCCCACACACACACACTCCCAAGCACACACACACACCCCTGGTAACACTGTCCCACACACACACACTTCTGCTAACACTGTCCCACACACACACACACTTGGTAACACTGTCCCACACACACACACCTCTGCTAACACTGTCCCATACACACACACTTGGTAACACTGTCCCATACACACACACTTGGTAACACTGTCCCACACACACACACTGGCAACACTGCCAACACTGTCCCATACACACACACTTGGTAACACTGTCCCATACACACACACTTGCAACACTGTCCCACACACACACTTCCTGTAACACTGTCCCATTACCACACACACACACACTACTTGCAACACTGTCCCATACACACACACTTGGTAACACTGTCCCACACACACACACTTGGTAACACTGTCCCATACACACACACTTGCAACACTGTCCCACACACACAATTTTGTAACACTGTCCCATACACACACACACTTGGTAACACTGTCCCCATACACACACACCCTGGTAACACTGTCCCATACACACACACTTGGTAACACTGTCCCATACACACACACTTGGCAACACTGTCCCACACACACACACTCTGTAACACTGTAACACTGTCCCACACACACACACTGCAACACTGTCCCATACACACACACTTGGTAACACTGTCCCATACACACACACTTGGTAACACTGTACACACACACTTGGCAACACTGTCCCACACACACACACCAACACTGTCCCATACACACACACTTGCTAACACTGTCCCATACACACACACACTTGGTAACACTGTCCCACACACACACACACACCCATACACACACACTTGCTTGGTAACACTGTCCCATACACACACACTTGGTAACACTGTCCCATACACATTCTGGTAACACTGTCCCATACACACACACTTGGTAAACACTGTCCCATACACACACACTGGCCACACACACTTGGTAACACTGTCCCATACACACACACTTGCAACACTGTCCCACACACACACACTTGCTAACACTGTCCACACACACACAACACTGTCCCATACACACACACTTGCAACACTGTCCCATACACACACACTTGGTAACACTGTCCCATACACACACACTCTGCTAACACTGTCCCATACACACACACTTGGTAACACTGTCCCATACACACACACTAACACTGTCCCATACACACACAATTCTAACACTGTCCCATACACACACACTTGGTAACACTGTCCCATACTCTGGTAACACTGTACACACCACTTGGCAACACACACACACACACTTGCTAACACTGTCCCACACACACACACTTGCAACACTGTCCCATACACACACACTTAAACACTGTCCCACACACACACACACTTGCAACACTGTCCCACACACACACTTGCTAACACTGTCCCATACACACACACTTGGTAACACTGTCCCATACACACACACTTGGGTAACACTGTCCCATACACACACCTGGTAACACTGTCCCACACACACACACTTGCTAACACTGTCCCATACACACACACTTGGTAACACCGTCCCACACACACACACCCTTAACACTGTCCCATACACACACACTTGGTAACACTGTCCCACACACACTTGCTAACACTGTCCCATACACATACCTGGTAACACTGTCCCACACATGCACACTTGGTAACACTGTCCCATACACACGCACTTGGTAACACTGTCCCACACACACACACACTTGGTAACACTGATGCGTCCATAAACTGTTATGCGGAGTAAAAATATACACCGGAATTTCCAACGAGTTCAGTTTGTCCGACAACAGCGTTTAGACGACAAGTTGTAAGAGTATGAAAAAAAAAAACTAAAGAATAAAACTTCATGAGTAAATATATAAATAACAATATAATAAGATAACAATAAAAACAATAATAAAAACAAACAGTACAACCAACAACAATCTGTCCTGTACATTCACCCTACAGAGTGAAGAGCATAAACAACAATATGTATTTCTGAACACATACCACACTCCTTCCTCTAAGAATTTTCATAAAATTTCAGTATCATGGGCTGACGACGTGATCCCTGTGGCAGCTACTGTGTGTACTATCACGGCAAAATAGCGTGAGATGACAGAAATACACAAGGCCATTATAAGAATAGAAGGATATGGTTGGAATGTGTGTGTGTGTGTGTGTGTGTGTGTGTGTGAAGTAAGGAGAAGCTTGCCGGTATATGTAAGGTGATTGGAGGAGGAGTTGGATGAGGAGAATGATAAGGAGTAGAAGTTAGATGACAAAAACGAGGCGGAGGAGGAATTGGAGAAGAAGGAATGGGAGGGGGTCACAATTTTCTCTTTCTCTCTTTATTAGAACAGACGAGGGTCACCAAGTGTTCACATCCACACTACTTGTCAACCAAGGTTACTCTCACTCTCTCTCTCATTCACCCGTGCACTGTCCTTTATCACTGCCTTTCACTGAGTACTCTCTCTATACTCATTTATTGTCTGTCAGCATCCTTAATAAAGTACAACTCTCATCTGTGCTTTCCTCAGTAATTGTAATCGTATTAACCCACACGTGCCTCTTATTGCCTGTAATATATGTTTTTGTTAGCATGAATACACACACACAGATCCCTTCCACTCACCCATACAAACACACACACAGGCACTTCCACTCTTCCCACACTTACACAGATAGACCCTTCCACACACACACAAATTCCTCTTCTAACATCCAAAGACAATACATAACCAATTAATGCAGCAACACTGCAGCATAACATAACAGCAGGTGTACAGCAGAGCCCACCTGTACGCTGCACTAGACATCCGCTCCCGTATAAACACCAGCTGTGGAAAAACAAGTTGAAAATGCACGCCAGCTTTGGAAATGACATTACACTTGTCATAAAATAATATCAACATCCCCGTCGAACATTTGGCGCTGTGCTGCAAGTGGTTATTGATGAAATTAAACGCTCATCCAATATAATTCACGGTAATATAATTTGTATTAATGTGGGGGGTTCCATGTTAGGCGTCACTTTTATCCAGTGTTACGCCGCTCAAAAATATAATGCGTTACTGATCATGACTACATTAATACTCTTAATCCTCACACGTTGTTCTTTTTAACCTGATTGTCAAGCTCGTTTAGGTGTTTTTTTTATATATATATATTATTTGTCGTTCATAAAGCGATAAGGGTAGACGAATAGATATCATGGTATAGCCACAGCAGCCTCTTGTCTTGTATATTTCCTGTGGAGTTCATCTCATCTGGGTTTAGTGCACAATGATACTGTTGACACACTCGCTACCACTGCCTGAGGCCTGGTTGTCCTTGAAGTCGGGCCTACACCATCATTCTCTATTACAGAAACACAATAACTTCAGTCTCTCTCCTCCCTACAGCCTATTGTAAGGATAAATATTTACATTTTACACTGATCACTATTATTCCTTGCCGAATAAGTATCGTCAAATAGTCTTATGATCTGCGGACATGATGTTGTCTGTCTGTGTCTAACTAGGATAAAGACCTTCAGTATATGGCAAGACTAAGACGGTGAATGTCCAACGCTTTTTTTCATCTATGCTGTGTAATACTCCCACAGCTCATTCTCCCCAGGTAATACTCCCACAGTTCTTACTCCCCCAGTTCTTACTCCCCCAGGTTATACTCCTACAGTTCTTACTCCCCCAGGTAATATTCCCACAGTTCCTTCTCCCCAGGTAAAACTCTTACAGCTGTTTTCCTGTCTGTCTCTTCACGATAACTCTTAAATAGCAGGTTATCAAAGGTGGTACAATCACTTGCACTTACACCTGACAGTAAATAAAAGTGTACACTATAACTTCCATAGGAACGGGCTACACAATATATAAACTAACATATTTCCTTTCTGAAAGCTTCGTTTTACGTCCGGTTTTGTCAAGCGTAGGTTCACGGCTGAATAGCCTGGCTGTCTATGTTGCCGTCCCAGCTGCGTAGACTATAGGCTATTCAACCGGTGACAGGTGAATAGCCACTGCGTATTATTATTATTGTTATGGCGATATTATCAGGAACAACAATACCTTTTACATCTAGGACAAAAATATCACACAGTATCGTTAGAATATTTCCTGTAAATTACCATCATTAATATATTTAAAATTCATGAATACCTGACATCTAATTACAGGGTAACTAGGCGGAGGTGAGAAATTATCTACCTTTCTCATTGTATTTATTTTTATTCTTCTCATCTCTATTTCTCCTTCAATCTATGGTTAGATAAATACAAATATAATACTGACCCAAGGTGACCTTAGATCTACCATGACCTTAGGTGACCCAACATCCATCAGAATGGAATCGATTGTCACTCTAGAGGGACCCAAATTGAAAGAGAAAATCATACAAAGGTAAATGGATAAAGGCGAGAAAAATATCGAAAAACAACAAGGCTAACGTTATACAATCATTTCATATTATAATCTCTTTACTAGAACGGATAGTTGGTTTACAAGTCATTGTTTTATGACTACGTAGTCGAGAGCTTTAACAAAAACTGCAAAAGAATATCTAAGCATTGTGATTCCAATATAATTTACTTGGACATAATAAAGCAGCAATCAGAATTATTGATAACTTGATAACGAGAAAACTTTAAGCTTGACAAAGAGGTACGGTCGATCTTTCAATATTAAAAGTGCCGTTACTGTTGTTATTAGTTTTATTGTTACTTTAATGTCACTATTCTAAATTCTGTTATTCACTTTTCGCAAACTACATTGATACACCAGGTTTTCTCATGCGTGTAGCACCCTCGGGATACTGGGTAGTGAAAGGAATAAATGTGTTATCGTACCTGTGGCAGCAGAGAAAAATAGCCATATATATTACTATGGAAACTCTTGACACTCCTGCCATTAACAGTTGACGTGCTAACATGTGCCGCGTTCACACCAAAATGAAAACATAGTATACAACACCGTGACATCTTTAAAATACATGCCCTGGGCCACAACGACGTTAAATTCAAACAGAAAAACGCATTCAGCAGCACAATAAAGTGAACAGATGTAAATAATGTAGACACACAAAAGTGACTGGTGTAGCTCATGACACTATCAGACAATAACAAAGTTGTGTAGTTTGTGAGTCACAATAACAAAGTCGTATCTGAATTACCTGAAGAGGAGCCCCAGCTTATTTCATCCAATGACGGAATACCTTAACGCTCGCACTGGTTATTAGGTTAGGTTACCGTGTTAGGTCAGGTAAGGTTAGGTTAACATGAGGGTGGTTAACCTTAAAGGGAATAATCTTCAGATGATCCTCGTGTTTACATAAGCGTGGTCTGACAGAATCTGAGAATCTCGTTGACCCGTATAGTGATCGATTTTCTCACCACACAAAAATAGCAAAAGTTGTACAAAACAAGACTCGAATGTCAACTGGCGAGTGTCAGCAGGTTTTTGTTTATTTCAGGGAAAAGTTAAGCAGTTCTCCTGCACGCCCAGCCTCAGTTAACCGCCCATTTTCAACTCTTGGTTAGGTGTACAATAAAGTGAGTCTCACACAGAAACACACACGAGAGATAACCCGGTGAAGTGCAATATATACTTAAGGGAATATTAACAAATCCTGGAAATAACGTGTATATTTAATACTTTATCACTGAAATCCCACGGAAGAAGGATATTAAAATATACACTGCTGCTGAAGATGACATAAATACAGTACTCTCGTATTTATGTATTTTTCCTACTCTTACAGTAAAGTGGGGTTTCAGTGTTACGATTTATGTGGTATATAATTTATTCAGTTATTATGCTATATATCAAACTATTTAAGAGTTACAATTATATCTTGTGATTTTTAATAGCTGATGAACCAACGTAATTACTAACCCAATTACACGCATAAACAGATACGTCTGGTGATTATAAAAAACACATATATTTGTGTTGTATCTTTAAGGACTAGGTATAAATTAACTTTACTTGGCAGTATTAATGTTAACGTAAAATAATAAAGTTGTTTTGAGGCGAAATTAATATGAATGAAAGATAATATTTCAAAACAAGGTATTTATTGAATTAATTTCTATGTGGTTTAAAAATGTTTGAGTTGATCTGAATGAAAAATTAATATTTTTCAGGTAAATTTATTATATATATATATATATATATATATATATATATATATATATATATATATATATATATATATATATATATATATACTTGTTCGTCTTTATTCAAGACATCTTCAGTTGCCTCTGAAGATGTCTTGAATAAAAAGCAATTTTTGTGATTTTATCAAGTTTTCCACGTTTTCATTGTGATTTACATGAAATATATATATATATATATATATATATATATATATATATATATATATATATATATATATATATATATATATATATATATATATATATATACACAAAATCGCTTTTCAATCAAGCATGTTATATTAATTTTGAAAAATGGTATTATGAAATAGAAACAAATTTAACACAATGTTTTGAAAAAAATTTTAAACAAAAAATAATCACAAAACCAATAATAAATTAAAATTTCATATGTACAATTGAATTCGGAAAACTTAAATTTCAAAACTGAATTCTTAAAACCATTAATTCTAAAAAAAAATACGCAAATTTCTATAAAAAGGTACATTTACAAATATTCTGTAAAACTCTGAAACCTATACAATTTTGAACGTAGAGTAAAATTCTATTGCATTAAAATTAGAAAAAATAGTAAAATAAAAAATTAATAAAATTCTAGACTTGATAAAAAAATAAATAAATAACCCATAAACAACTCGACCCTGACGTCTCTCTTCGTCCTCATGTAAACAAAACGCACGCACACACACTTAGAGAAAAACTCACACAAATACTTAAGCCAAATAGAAACACATGCGCTCGTACATTTATACTTACATTACCCAGTAGAATAACATTGAAAACACACATACGCCCTAACATACACACATCAATTAAAAAATACAAGAGAACACTATAAACACACACAAACAAGATACTTCTACCAAAATCAAGTACAAATACATTACAAACAGACGTACACACACACAGTAAAACACCCACACGCACACAATTCTAATCAGAACTTTCCCCAAAAATGTTCCATCATGGGACTTGGCTGTGTGTGTGGAGGGTGGAGCCTAGTGTGTGGTGTTCTGCACCATCAGGGATACACCCAGATTTCCAGAGGATTTTGGTTTGCTTGAAATCTGTCCCCTACGAGCTGGAAAAATAACCAACAATGTGATCTCTTGATTTGCAACGGAAGGAAAACTTTGCAAATATTGGCTTCCTCCCTCCCCCCTTCTTCCCCTTCATACCCCTACTCTCCCTGACAGGCTCCCCAGGGATGTCACGGTAAAAATATTGGTCAGTTCAAGTAGCTGCACGTAAAAGATAATGGGCAATTAAGGGAGGTGTAGGTACAGATAATGGGCAATTAAGGGAGGTGTAGGTAAAGATACTGAGCAGTTAAGTTCGGCATTTGTATAGTTGCTGGGAAATTAAAGTGGGTAATGGTACAGTGACGTCATTGGGCAATTCAAGATAAATGTAGGTAAAGACGTTGATCAATTAAGGTAGGTAATGGTAAATTTACTGGGCAAAGAAGATAGGTGCAGAAAAGATATTAGACAATGGAGATAAGTAAAGGTAAAGTTATTAGACAATCAAGGTAGGCAAAAGTAAAGCTATTAGTTAATCAAAGTAAGTAAGTTTAGTGGGAGATCGCTGGAGACGTCTATCTTATACCCCCACCAAGTTAGTACAGTATACAGATCTGAAGTCCTCGTAAAAAGTTCAATTGCTTTAATAATAACTAAACTAAGCAGAAGGAAGTGCTTCGAGTAAAGAACAAATACTTTATGGGGGGATCACTTGAAGATTAGCCCTAGCTTATTTCATCTCTTATTTCATAGTTATATGAAATATAGATTAAATTATGCAGGATTGGAGTCGCTTGTGTAGGGGCAGGCACTGCACGTCTTCAACGAACTAACAATTAGTGTACTCATGTATGCATTATAACTAGAGAAAGAAGAATACATAAATCTGCCTAGTTCTACTCCAAAAGTATGTATCCGCCAAAAGTATTGCTGTATAGGCATTTGAATGAAGTGTATTTTTTTTTAATACAAATCTGACACATTGTGATTACAATACTTACGTATGAAAAACATCTCAAATGTTGACCTTGAGCAGCAATATATGAATATGCTCTCAAAAGAATGTTGTCCATAACACGTTAAGTTTCTTGACTAATTCCCCGAATTTCATCTCTTATGTTCTGCTTCAAATTTTCAAGTGTTCGTGGTTTATGGATGTAGACTCTTTCCTTTAAATATCCCCAGAGGAAAAAGTCTGGTGCAGTCAAGTCGGGTGACCTTGCTGGCCAGTTGATGTCACCACGACGCGAGATAATTCGGGTGGCACCGTCCTGTTGAAACCACGACTCATGGTGATTAGCAGTGGCATTTACTGCTGGTTTAAGAAATGTATCAATCATGTGACGGTACCTTTCACCATTAACGGTAACTGTTACACTGCCATTTAAAAAATAAAAAAAAGTAAGGTCCAATCACCATACAAATCAATAAAAAAAAACAAATAAATAAAAAATCGAGTTAAAATCGATTTAAGCCTCACTGCTAAGTTCTCCTCAAAAAATTGGAATAGACTGGAGTACGATAATTTTAGCTACATCCGTACGGTGGCTGTACATACTGTATATTTCATAATATATTCATTATTTATTGTTCTAAATATTTAAAATTATTTATCAATTTTTTTTTCTGGTTAGTTGGAACATTTCCATATACTGTACTGTATATCGATTCGACTTCGGCTCGTTTATGCTTTCGACGTATCATCACGCGTTGAAGTGCACTGCATGTACTCATTTATGAGCTAAAAGTAGTCACCTAATGCGGACAATGAAACTAGGCTGTATAAACCTGGTTCTTCAGTAAGTAAACTAGACCATGATAAGTACGGTTATGTCGAGGCATAAATTGTTATAATGTTTGTAAACTAGGTGTTTTGATTTTCTATTCCAAGCAAGTTATTTTGGCAAGTTTAGGAAGACTTTCGTGTATATATTGATGTATTGTGTAAGAAAATTCTAGAATGTATAGCATTATTTTTTTTATGATTTACTTATTATTGGAAGCCTCGATCGGAGTTAACGTTCTAGATTCACCCAGGCGTCTCTGGGTGGTGCTAGGATATTCGAGAGGCGTTTGATGAGGTATACAAACGGCAGCGGGCTGCTAAGAGTACGTCGATCGTTCCTGCTCAGAGTGTAAAGGACAACTAACCTAGTAAAGCAACTGAAGACAATTGTTGTGCAAGTATTGTGGAAATGATGTGATCAATATAAAGTGAAAAGACTAAGGAATTGTACACTGGTAGTGCTCAGGAATTGTACACTGGTAGTGTGCCGAGTGCCGACTACAGTATATATTCGAAGTGAGAAGTCCAGCTTATTAAAGAAGACTAGAGTACACAAGTGTTTTTCTGTGACCTAGTGAAAATCTACCTGCCTGTTGTTTGTCTATAGTCTCTATACACAGAGTAGTGGATGAATGGAACAAGTTACCAAATATCATTAATTCGAATAAGCTGAATAGCTTCAAACATTGGTTGGATGCTTATATGAGCAATAGGGGTTGGGTGTAAACGGGACTGCCCAGTATGGGCCAATAGGCCTGCTGCAGTTTCCTCCATTCTTATGTTCTTATACCGAACGCCGGGAAATTACCGGAGACTGGCGGGACAGTCGGTGGTAATTCGGAGACACTTGTAATTATATCTGCTGCTTCTGTACATATGACCTGGCCGTTGGTAACCAGATGGTGGAAGCTGAGTAAGCGGTGAAAGGAATAGGGTCGTAACAATATAATTGTATGGTTAAACAATTTGTAACAGGATGATCCTTTCATTTTAAAATTAGTTAAATAAGAATTAGCCACGCCAAGGATAAAATATGAATAACACTTAGTAAAAGCCAAAGCACCTGGTCACTAGGCTGTCTTAATTTCAGCTTTCTAAAAAAAAATTGATCGAGATATCGGCAGAACAAGAAAAATAAAAATGACCAGGGGTACCTAGTGACAGCACTAGGAATCCCGCTTTCTCTATCAAGAGAGAAATATTGATATTGAATTAAAATGACCAGACAAATGGCGTAACCAATAAGTACAGCCCCTGGATACAGAAGGGTGGAGCCGTGTACAGCTAATTGTCTGGTTATAGATAATCACACGATAAAAATAAATAAAAATAACATTTCAATAGTAAGCGCTTAGACCTCAATTACACCACGCCCACGTTCAAGAAAACACAGGAATAGATACTCGATACCTGGGTTCTGTCCGTTATTTTCCTATTTCCCGGGAGCACCAGGAGATATCCGTCTTGTTCCCGTCACCTTTACGCTCGTCTCAATTGTTAGGGTCTAGACTGCTTAACGACAAGTGATCGAAATTCGCCAAAATCATAAGCAAAATTAAGGTAAATTTGCACTTCCACCTCCCACTCTGTTAGAACGTAAAAAAATATATTTTTCTAGTGTATTTGTGTGTTTAGACCGAATATGACCTTCATTTCCGTCGGAAATTGACCAGGTTTTTTTTCCGTGGGACGTTTTTCGAAAAAAAAATAATGGCTAAGCGAATAAAAAAATACACCAAAACACACTAGAAAAACAAAAACCAAACCAAACCTAACTGATTCTCACCATATGATGGAATCCCCTATTTCTTACCTTATTGGGCTGGTTCTTGTTCGTTGTTGGATTCCGAGATTCTTACAAAACGCCACATATGTTGTTCCTTGCGATATTTACATTGTCTTGCACTTAAGACACTTTACTGAGGTTGGAAGAACACCATGCGATCGAAAAAATACTATAGTTTCTTCGTTTTTCCCCAAAACTCTCAATCAGCTCCATATAAATGAAGTGACACTGACACCCATCGCAGACTTCCATGGTCGGAAATGTTGAATTTCGAAATAGGATACCCAAAATAAAAATCGATTTTGAATGGGACAAAAATACCGTGAATTAAACCACAAATTTTAATTGGTTGCAAAAAAAAAAATTTGATTGGTCGCGTGACGTGTACGGGAACGCGTGCGCGTGATGATTAATGAGGAGACACGCAGTGTGGGAGGTGAGGTAGGTGATAATGGCGAAAGATTAATGGATGAAAATAGAGAAAATTTTTGATATGCTATCTCCGTTATTATACATTTGCGACGGTAATGTAATAGATGAAAATGATATTATAATTAGACGTCTTATAAGAATATGATAATAGAATAGTGGTAGGAATGTGGAATGTTTAAACGGAAAAATACCAAGTAATATTTCACATGGTAAGAATTGCCACTGTAAATTAGAAATTTAAACTCCAATGCTAAATACAAATAGTGATCCGAGCGTTTCCCGTTGTCACCTCAAATACCAAATTTCTGTGTTAATTTTTTGTTGATACGTATTTTACTTTTACTTTTTTTTACTTTTATCCTCTTCGCCACTGATCGGCTTGTTAGCCGCTTGGGCGATCGGTCACGTCTCTTTTCCTTTATATTCTTCACCAAAAGGTCGGCTCGCTAGCCGCCCGGGCGATCGGTCACGTCTCTGTCACGCACTGTTGGCAAATACTGGGCATGCACCGGCTCCTGAATGTACCTGAACCCGCTCCAGTGTTGGTCAAGTCTTCTCTTGAAAGAGCTCACACTCGGTGCCGTCACAACACTTTCTGGTAGATTGTTCCAAGAGTTTACAACCCTCACTCCGAAAAAGTTTGCCCTCACGGTTTTCCGGACTTGCGGCTTCTTCAATCTTGAGCTGTGACCCCTTGTGGGGCGAGCGTCCGCCAGCTCCAAGTAAGGACACTCAACTGAGTAGTGCCCCCTGAGATGCTTATAAACCTCAACTAGGTCCCCCCTTGCCCGTCTGTAGTATAAGCTAGGCAAGTTCAGGCGCTCCAATCTCGCAGGGTAGCTGAGATGCCGAAGTGCAGGCACCAGCTTGGTGGCCCTCCTTTGAACATTTTCAACCAACTGACAGTCCCTAGCATATCTCGGGGACCAGATGGGGTGACAGTACTCCAGATGGGGAAGCACTTCACTCCTGAAGATCGTCACGAGGGACGGACCGTCTAGATATCTGAACGACCTTCTTATAAGACCCAATAATTTATTTGCCTGATTTACCTTCTTCTCACAATGGCCCGAGAACTTCAGCTCATTGTCAACATACACACCTAGGTCCTTCTCACACACAGTCTCAACTAGTACATTTTCTTCATCCCGTTGGGACATATGGTACGCCTCCTTACCGTTGGTACGCCCCAGGTGCATCCTCTTACACTTCGTGACATTGAATCTCAGCAGCCATTCCTTCGACCATTCCTGGAGCCCACAGAGGTCCTTCTGCAGCTCTTCACAGTCCGCTTGGTTCTTAATTTCCCGAAATAACTTGAGGGGGACAAAGGTATATTGGTATCGCATTAAAAAAACTAAATCACCGAAACCTAAACATATTAAGTCTGAAAATAATGACAAGTATTTATAGAACTACGATTTCTCGTGTCAATTATGGGAGAAAATTACAATGTTTGGTTAGAAATATATAGAATGCACAGCTGTAGATAAAATTAAGGCCAACCGGGCGCCATGTTCCTACTCAGCGAGCGAGAAGACGACATGGTTTACGAATGTACTTACCCAATTTTAAACTGAATAAACATCCTCCTCTACAGCGCGAGCAGAGTAACAATGGTGACCTAGTCACAGTTGACCAAACTCACCGGAGTCTCTATGGCTCTGGTCGAACATGCCTCCCATGCCATCTATTAACGAAAACTAAAGTTCACAGCAGCGAATGTACAGTTATCTCTTTTAAAGCCCCGTCCACACGATCGAGCAGTGCCCGGCGGGCTTTGTCCATTTACCGGGCAAAGCCCGTGTGCTGTTGTACACACAGGGGTGGTTGGCGGCAGTCATAGTCGGGCGCCGGTAGCTAGTAAATGGTCGGCAGTGGCGGGTGCGGTACGATCACCATGGTGTGTCGCAGGAATAATAGCCGGACAGTTAAAGCGAAGAGCAAAGCATTTTGTATTATAATAATTGCTGCTGTGCGCAAAAAGAAGAACCAAATGCAGAAAGGAGAATGGTGCAAAGAGTGGTTAGGTCGAAGAAAAGTATTGGGAAGTCATGCCACGATTTTACGTGAACTGCAAGATGGACATGAGCAAGACTTCACCAATTACATGAGAATGGACCCCAACACCTTTTACAAACTTATAGCGAAAGTGGAACCATATATATATATATATATATATATATATATATATATATAAAATAAATAAAAAACAGGATACCAATATGAGGGAGAGTATATCTGCAGAGGAGCGTCTAGAGGCAACGCTCATATGTTCTTAAGAAGATAAATAAACTAAAGAAATCAAAGTCTCCAGGGCGGGATGAATTTTTCCTCGAGTCTTGAAAGAGTGTAGGGAACAGATTAGCGGACCCCTCGTAAACTTATTTACAAAATCATTAGACACTGGAGTTGTGCCAGACTTGTGGAAACAGGCAAATGTAGTAACCATATTAAAAAAGGGAGACAGCATCAGCGTCAAATTACCGGCCGATCAGTTTGACGCCAGTAGTGGGGAAATTTCTTGAATCAATTATAGCAGATAGCATCCGATCGCATCTAGAGAAAAGCAAATTAATCTACGACTCTCAACATGGGTTTACAAAGGGAAAATCTTGTCTAACAAATCTGCTAACGTTTTTTAGGAGTGTCTTCGGGGTAGTAGATAATGACGAGAATTACGATGTTATTTACCTAGACTTTAGCAAAGCATTTGACAGAGTACCGCATCAGAGGCTTCTGAGAAAAATTAAGGCTCATGGTATCGAGGGGAAAGTTTTAAATTGGATAAAATCATGGCTCACTGATAGAACGCAGAGGGTCAGCGTAGATGGTGTTAAATCTGAGGGGGGCCGTGTAACCAGTGGGGCTCCCCAGGGGTCAGTACTAGGCCCACTCTTGTTCATAATCTACATAAACGATCTAGATACTGGGATCAGCAGTGACATAAGCAAGTTTGCGGATGACACCAAAATAGGACGGCAAATTAATTCAGGGCAGGATGCAAATGCATTACAGGAGGATCTAAATAAACTGCAGGGGTGGTCTGAAAAATGGCAAATGAAATTCAACACCAGCAAGTGCAGCGTACTTAATATTGGAAGAACAAATACTTATGTATACAGCCTTAACATCAACCTAGAGAAGTCGACTTGTGAAAGAGACCTAGGGGTACTTGTAAGCCCGGACCTACGGCCTTTAAAACTGCGTTAATCTTCGAAATAAGGCAAACAGAGTATTGGGTTTTATATCTAGAAGTGTAAGTAACAAGAATGCAGAGGACTTATTGCAACTATATCTTGCGCTAGTCAGGCCACACCTCGATTATGCGGTTCAGTTCTGGTGCCCCTATTATAGAATGGATATAAATTCACTAGAGTCGGTGCAGCGAAGAATGACAAAAATGATTCCGGGACTTAGAAACCTTCCATATCAGGATAGGCGAAAGAAACTTAACTTGCATTCCCTAGAAAGACGAAGAGTGCGGGAAGATGATAGAACTATTTAAGTGGGTGAAAGGAATCAATAAAGGGGATATAGATAAAGTTCTTATAATATCCGAGCAGGATAGGACTCGGAGCAACGGATTCAAGTTGGATAAGTTTAGGTTTAGGAGGGAGATAGGAAGAAACTGGTTCACAAATAGGGTGGTGGACGAGTGGAACAAGCTTAGCAACTTCGTAGTAAGTGCGGGAACTCTGGAAAGTTTCAAAAGGAGGCTAGATAGATTCATGGATGATAGTGGGGTAGTAACTCTCGACAGGAGCTGCCATGCACAGGCCAACCGGCCTATTGCAGACTATTTTCTTATATCTTTCAACTGGGTGCACCTTCACGTCACTTCAGTATAGAACGAGGATATCAAAACAAAGTTTGTCTCCCATAATACCTGCAACTTGTCAAGCCATGTATGAAGTACTCAAGGAAGATTACTTGCAGGTGAGATTTGTAGTACATAAAAATTCATTGAAGAACGTTAGAATTATGATATGCATAGACAGGAAGCTATGGGACTAGAGTGAGGAGAGCGGCAGGAACGAAAAACACACGAATGTCCTCATTACATAATACATAAACAATCTCCTGATGTCTGGGTTGTAGTTTTATTAAATTTTGTGGGTAATGATTTTTTTTCTATTTCCTTGGCCACAACATCCCTCACTTTTATTTCCTTTAAACACTTAAGCCAGGGTAACAATTATCAATGCAATAGGGAATAATTTATTAGTACATGGGTCTTTAATAGTTATTGCTAGTTAGACTAAACACGTTCCCTCATCTTTGTCGTGTCAGTCAAGTAGAGCTATGCAGGTCGTACCCTACACTCATCGCTGCGGTGAATACTGTTGCTGTGAACCACATCCACTTTATACACGTGGTAAATGGCAGATAGGTTTGTGCACCTCACAATCGTCACTGCGACATTTCACGTAGGTCCTTTAGACAATCTTGACAGCATCTTTGGTTATGGTGTGCAATACCTGAAAAGTTTAAAGTTTCTTTATACCTGACGCTTTTGAATGTCTCCAGAAAAGCAATTTTGCATAGTCCTAACCCGAGTATAAATGAAGTAACAATTTAAGTGACATTCACTTATAAAAGTATTTCTAATGAAAATGTAAAACCAGTTTATTCGTATATCTATACATTCTGGAGGCGGTCAGCCTCCTCTATGAACTTTAAATAAAACCGAAGAAACATCTGCGGAGAAGCAAGTTAACGCGGTAGTTACCATCCCCTCCCCCAGCCTCTTACGGTCCCCCAGACTAGGGTACACTGCCATCAAGTGTTAGCCAGCTACATAACGCTAAGACTTGCCTGCAAACTAACTGAGTTTTTCCTTCACACTACACCCATGTCTACATAACAGTTAAGTTCCCTGCCAGGTATAGGAAAGAAAACACGTTTACTGTTGGGGAAGACCACCTTTGAGCG
Source organism: Homarus americanus (assembly GCF_018991925.1). Taxonomy (NCBI): domain Eukaryota; kingdom Metazoa; phylum Arthropoda; class Malacostraca; order Decapoda; family Nephropidae; genus Homarus; species Homarus americanus. Next base: position 6,292,096 of record NW_024757794.1, read on the forward strand.
TGCTCTGGAATGTTGTGAAAAACGAATGATTGAAGGAAGTCTAAACCATGCCTTGCTGAACAATTTCCATGAAAATTTATTAAATATTACAATTGGAGCCTAAAGACCAGTTTACTATCTTCGAATGAACGAAAAAAAGATCACGAACATCGCTTTCATTGAAAAGTATTTTAATTTTCCAGTGAGGGCACAATGGTATGGTAGGTCGATGAATTCTCCGTAATAGTTGAATAAATCACCGTCACACTACTACTGATAAATTAAGCAATTAGCGGGCTGTGCTACCTACCAGGCTGTCAGTTTCCAATATAATACAGGCTATTTTTAACACCCGTCTTTTTTCTTACTACTAGTAATATATAGTATTAATGAATATCGTAGATTGTATGGAGATTGAAGACAAAGCAGAAAGTTAACTTCCTCTTTCACGGTTATGAATAATTTGAACAAAACTCCCAATGTTGGCGCTACTGCTGAAAACTGAACAACTGGTCTGAACTAGGCCTAGTCTATCCGCTCCGTTGTCAGCACAATCAAAATTTGTGCAAACATCTGGCAACGCTTGCACAAACCTTAGCCATACACACCCGTGAACAAGTTTACTCAATCGCTGTTTAAAAGAAATCATTCATTGGTTTGCTACGTGCATCACTACGGAATTAAACCTGACCAAATAAATCCAGGGTGGCAGTCTCGCTTCGAAATATGCTAATGACAAAATTCAAACAAAGTTCAGTAATGCCCAATTATAGATCCGACGCTTACCCATTTTGATTCAATGCGCCTCTATCCTTATGAAGCAAGGCACTTCTCATTGAGGAAGCTCATCAATGCGGCTGATAGTTGAGGGCTTCATGTAAACTAGGCGTTCAAAGGCATCCGGTAGTGGAAACTTTCCTTGTTAGATTGAAATTCCACTGCTACCAGACGCGTGTGATCTGAAACTTTGAGGTATGAATTAATGGATCGTAAACGTGATATGAACCTTAAGCACTAAATTACTACACTTACACTTTCATACTAACTACTAGTTCTCTCTCCTTGCATCCCAACAGGAACTTGAATTATTAATGCAACAAGCAGCCACGAGAATTAACTGGAGCAACGTGTAGCCACTTAGGTATGCATACCAAACAGCTAATGTGATCCATCAAGATATTATAAAATCACGCACCGTAATAATTATGACCCAACAGCACGCACAGCATAAGCAGAAGAAAAACAGCAACAAACCAGATAATGCATTCATAGGAAGTACGGCCGAATGCTAGTACACAAGAATCCGAGATGTACTAACCTACAACAAGTAACCCAAGCAGTAACCAGCATTAGATGATACAAGCATTAAATGTTAACTCAGTTTCATGAATGTAGGTAAATTACTGGCCATCTCCCGACAAGTAAGCAGCAAGCGTTGCAGCACCCGGGATACACAAAAATTGCAGCAAGCGGCGCATAACATCCAGGATACAAAAAAGCAGCACAGCACCTGGGATACAAAAAAGCAAGCAGTATCTGATATGCGTACAATCGAACGGCCCAAAGCACCCAGCAAACGACGCACTGCACTTGGAAAGAAAATATCCATGCAAACGAGCAGAAAGTTGCACCCACACTTGAGCAGCAGCAGCACCTAATATAACGACAACCAACAAAACTGTGACTGCAAGCAAAAAAAAAAAACGCAATTCAGCAAAACAGCAGTGCAAGCAAACCGCAAAACGAAGTCATCATTAATTTATACAAACATGCAGAACCAGTTACATAAGTAAACAGTAATTAGCAGATACGTAGTTAAGTGGCATCAAGACAAATGACTGAGCACCTATACCTGTACAGTATTCTTACCCATGCATCAAAAAATTAAAAACATGAAATTTATGAAGAAATAGATGTAATCACACTTGCCTGACATTCCGTGGTGCGAAGGGATGACAAGCAAACATTTGTCATCGATTATACGGCTGGCTAAAATATTGTAGGGCCATCCCACGTAACCTAACCCGGTATTGCTTCTTCAACACCTAAGGCTTCGTTCCTGCAACGTTGGAGAGCATATTTGACTTGTCTTCTATCTTGGCAAAATGATTTCTGCATAATGATGGCAGGGTTTTGCCAAATACAGCAAATCCTGCACTCTTCTGACATTCTCGTCAAGGTTATGGAGACGATCCTGTGGAAAGCAATTCACACCGTAACAAGTTATCCTGTGTACATTTTTTTTCTTTTTGCAGGTTAAGATTCAGTAACATCTATCACTTACCTATTAAGATTGATCTTCTGGTCTTCCACCAGTGTAGGTGGTCACTCCCACAGGGTCACCACAGCATCATCCAGAGCGGGCATACAGGTGGCCGCCACAACGTCCTCCAGACCGGGCACACAGGTGGCCGCCACAACATCCTCCAGACCGGGCACACAGGTGGCCGCCACAACATCCTCCAGACCGGACACACAGGTGGCCGCCACAACATCCTCCAGACCGGGCACACAGGTGGCCGCCACAACGTCCTCCAGACCGGGCACACAGGTGGCCGCCACAACATCCTCCAGACCGGGCACACAGGTGGCCGCCACAACATCCTCCAGACCGGGCACACAGGTGGCCGCCACAACGTCCTCCAGACCGACACACAGGTGGCGCCACAACGTCCTCCAGACGGGCAACATGGCCGCCAAACGTCCTCAGAGCCGGTATCTCAGACCGGGCACACAGGTGGCCGCCACAACGTCCTCCAGACCGGGCAACAGGTGGCCGCCACAACGTCCTCAGACCGGGCACACAGGTGGCCGCCACAACGTCCTCCAGACCGGGCCACAGGTGGCCGCCACAACGTCCTCCAGACCGGGCAACAGGCCGCCACAACGTCCTCCAGACCGACACAGGTGGCCGCCACAACGTCCTCCAGACCGGCACATGGTGGCCGCCAAACGTCCTCCAGACCGGGCACACAGGTGGCCGCCAAACGTCCTCCAGACCGGCACAGGTGGCCGCCACAACGTCCTCCAGACCGCCACAGGTGGCCGCCAAACGTCCTCCAGACCGGGCACACGGTGGCGTCACAACGTCCTCAGACCGGGCACACAGGTGGCCGCCACAACGTCCTCCAGACCGCACACAGGTGGCCGCCACAACCTCCAGACCGGGCAACAGGTGGCCACAACGTCCTCCCAGGGGAACACAGGTGGCCGCCACAACGTCCTCCAGACCGGGCACACAGGTGGCCGCCACAACGTCCTCCAGACCGGGCACACAGGTGGCCGCCACAACGTCCTCCAGACCGGGCACACAGGTGGCCGCCACAACGTCCTCCAGACCGGGCACACAGGTGGCCGCCACAACATCCTCCAGACCGTGCGGCTATTCTTCCTGCAGCATTAACCTGTGAAATACCTAACTGGCAGGGGCATTTGCCGAGGCACTTACCGATGGACTCGCACTTGCCGAGGCACTTACCGATGGACTCGCACTTGCCGAGGACTTACCGATGGACTCGCACTTGCGAGGCACTTACCGATGGACTCGCACTTGCCGAGAACTTACCGATGGACTCGCACTTGCCGAGGCACTTCACCGATGGACTCGCACTTGCGAGGCCCTACCGATGGACTCGCATTGCCGAGGCCCTTACCGATGGACTCCGCACTTGCCGAGGCCCTTACCGATGGACTCCGCACTTGCCGAGGCCCTTACCGATGGACTCGCACTTGCCGAGGCCCTTACCGATGGACTCCGCACTTGCCGAGGCCCTTACCGATGGACTCGCACTGCCGAGGCCCTTACCGATGGACTCGCACTTGCCGAGGCACCTACCGATGGACTCGCACTTGCCGAGGCCCTTACCGATGGACTCCGCACTTGCCGAGGCACTTACCGATGGACTCGCCTTGCCGAGGCACTTACCGATGGACCTGCACTTGCCGAGGCACTTACCGATGGACGCACTTGCCGAGGCACCTACCGATGGACTCGCACTTGCCGAGGCACTTACCGATGGACCGCACTTGCCGAGGCACTTACCGATGGACTCGCACTGCCGAGGCACTTACCGATGGACTCCTGCATTGCCGAGGCACTTACCGATGGACTGCACTTGCCGAGGGCACTTACCGATGGACTTGCACTTGCCGAGGCACTACCGATGGACTGCACTTGCCGAGGCACTTACCGATGGACTCGCAGCACTTGCCGAGGACCTCGCACTTATGGATATACAAAAGACGAACTTACTGGACAGATTTCCGTTCTCAGGGATGGGGGAGGAAGCCACGTTGCCCTTCAGGATGGGGAGGGGCCATGTTGTCAGGGGATGGGGAGGAAGCCACGTTCTCAGAGGGATGGGAGGGAAGCCACGTTGCTCTCAGGGGATGGGGAGGAAGCCACAAGCGTTCTCAGGGATGGGGAGGAAGCCATGCTGCTCCCTAGGGATGGGGCCACAAGCGTTCTCTAGGATGGGGGAGGAAGCCACGTTGCTCTCAGGATGGGGAGGAAGCCACGTTGCTCTCAGGGGATGGGAGGGAAGCCAGAGTCTCAGGATGGTGGGGGGTGTAAGCCACAAGAGTTTTCAGGATGGGGGAAGGGGTGAGCACAAGCGTTTTCAAGATTATAGTGATTATGAAGGTGAAAGTAGGAGGTACAGGGGGGGTAGCGAACTGGCTGCACAAAGGAGCCCTGGATGACGGGGGCAACAAGGCACAGCGAGCCTGTGATGACGGGGGCAATACAAGCACAGCGAGCCGGGTGATGACGGGGCAATACAAGGCACAGCGAGCCTGTGATGGCGGGGCAATACAAGCACAGCGAGGCGGGTGATGAACGGGGGCAATAAGGCACAGCGAGCCTGGATGATGGGGGCAATACAAGGCACAGCGAGCCGTGATGACGGGGCAATAGCATGAAGGAGCCGGTGATGACGGGGGTACATAAGGCACAGCGAGCCGGTGATGACGGGGACATAAGGCACAGCGAGCTGTGATGACGGGGCAAGGCACAGGGAGCCGGTGATGACGGGGGTACATAGGCACAGCGAGCCGGTGATGATGGGGTACATTGAAATAAAGGAGAGCCGGTGATGACGGGGGCAAATACAAGGCACAGCGAGCCGGTGATGATGGGGGCAATACAAGGGACAGCGAGCCTGTGAGACGGGGGTACAAGGCACAGCGAGGCGGTGATGACGGGGGCAATAAGGCAAATGAGCCTGTCAGATGGGGGGTACATGCACTGTAGTGACAAGGGGACAATGCAAGGCACAGTGACAAGGGGACAATGCAAGGCACTGTAGTGACAAGGGGACAATGCAAGGCACTGTAGTGACAAGGGGGACAATGCAAGGCACTGTAGTGACAAGGGGACAATGCAAGACTGTAGCAAGGGGACAATGCAAGGCACTGAGTGACAAGGGGGACAATGCAAGGCACTGTAGTGACAAGGGGACAATGCACTAGTATAAGGAGGCAATGCAAGGCACTGAGGACAGGGGCAATGCAAGGCACTGTAGTGACAAGGGGGACAATGCAAGGCACTGAGGACAAGGGGACAATGCAAGGCACTAGTGACAAGGGGACAATGCAAGGCACTGTAGTGACAAGGGGACAATGCAAAGGCACTAGTGACAAGGAGACAATGCAAGGCACTGTAGTGACACGAAGGCACAGTGACACAAAGGCACTGTAGTGACAAGGGGACAATGCAAGCACTGTAGTGACATTGCAAGGCACTGTAGACAAGGGGACAACAAGGCACTGTGAAAGGACAAGGGGACAATGCAAGGCACTTGGTGAAAGGAAAGGGGACAATGCAAGGCACTGTAGTGACAAGGGGACAATGCAAGGCACTGTAGTGACAAGGGGGACAATGCAAGGCACTGTAGTGACAAGGGGGACAATGCAAGGCACTGAGGACAAGGGGGACAATGCAAGGCACTAGTGGATAAGACAATGCAAGGCACTGTAGTGACAAGGGGGACAATGCAAGGCACTGTGGACAGGGGGACAATGCAAGGCACTGTAGGGAACAGGATAAATGACACTGAAAGGACACTGCAAGGCACTAGTGACAAGGGGGACAATGCAAGGCACTGTAGTGACAAGGGGAACGTAAGTGCACTGAGGACAAGGGGACAATGCAAGGCACTGTAGTAAGGGGGACAATGCAAGGCACTGTAGTGACAAGGGGGACAATGCAAGGCACTGTAGGACAAGGGGACAATGCAAGGCACTGTAGTGACAAGGGGGACAATGCAAGCACTGTAGTGACAAGGGGGACAATGCAAGGCACAGTGACAAGGGGACAATGCAAGGCACTGTAGTGACAAGGGGGACAATGCAAGCACTGTAGGACAAGGGGGACAATGCAAGGCACTGTAGTGACATTGCAAGGCACTGTAGTGACATTGCAAGGCACTGTAGTGACATTGCAAGGCACTGTAGTGACATTGCAAGGCACTGTAGTGACAATGGGGACAATGCAAGGCACTGTAGTGATTTAGGCACTGTAGTGACATTGCAAGGCACTGTGAAAGACATTCAGGAACTGTAGTGACATTGCAAGGCACTGTAGTGACATTGCGCTGCAACTGTAGTGACAAGGGGACGCAAGGCACTGTAGTGACATTGCAAGGCACTGTAGTGACAAGGGACAATGCAAGGCACTGTAGTGACATTGCAAGGCACTGTAGTGACAAGGGGAACAATGCAAGGCACTGTAGTGACAAGGGGGACAATGCAAGGCACTGTAGTGACAAGGGGACAATGCAAGGCACTGTAGTGACAAGGGGACAATGCAAGGCACTGTAGTGACAAGGGGGAATGCAAGGCACTGTAGTGACAAGGGGGACAATGCAAGGCACTGTAGTGACAAGGGGACAATGCAAGGCACTGTAGTGACAAGGGGACAATGCAAGGCACTGTAGTGACAAGGGGACAACAAGGCACTGTAGTGACAAGGGGACAATGCAAGGCACTGTAGTGACAAGGGGGACAATGCAAGGCACTGTAGTGACAAGGAGGACAATGCAAGCACTGTAGTGACAAGGGGACAATGCAAGGCACTGTAGTGACAAGGGGACAATGCAAGGCACTGTAGTGACAAGGGGGACAATGCAAGGCACTGTAGTGACAAGGGGACAATGCAAGGCACTGTAGTGACAAGGGGACAATGCAAGGCACTAGTGACAAGGGGACAATGCAAGGCACTGATACGGGACAATGCAAGGCACTGTAGTGACATTGCAAGGCACTGGACATGCAGCATGTAGTGACTTTGCAAGGCACTAGGTGACATTGCAAGGCACTGTGTGACAAGGGGGTCAATGCAAGACGCGGTGGGCCTGAGAGTGGGGCGGGTCAATGCAAGACACGGTGGGCCCGAGGGGCGGGTCAATGCAAGACACGGTGGGCCCGAGTGGGGCGGGTCAATGCAGAGCGTGGGCCCGAGTGGGGCGGGTCAATGCAAGACACGGTGGGCCCGGAGTGGGCGGGTCAATGCAGACACGGTGGGCCCGGAGTGGGGCGGGTCAATGCAAGACACGGTGGGCCCGAGTGGGCGGTCAATGCAAGACACGGTGGGCCCGAGTGGGGCGGGTCAATGCAAGACACGGTGGGCCCGAGTGGGGCGGGTCAATGCAAGACGCGTGGGCCTGAGTGGGCGGTCAATGCAAGACGCGATGGGCGAGGGGGCGGGTCAATGCAAGACGCGTGGCCCGAGTGGGGGCGGGTCAATGCAAGACACGGTGGGCCCGAGTGGGGCGGGTCAATGCAAGACGCGTGGCCCGAGTGGGGCGGTCAATGCAAGACACGGTGGCCCGAGGGGCGGGTCAATGCAAGACACGGTGGGCCCGAGTGGGGCGGGTCAATGCAAGACACGGTGGGCCCGAGTGGGGCGGGTCAATGCAAGACACGGTGGGCCCGAGTGGGGCGGGTCAATGCAAGACGCGGTGGGCCCGAGTGGGGCGGTCAATGCAAGACACGGTGGGCCCGAGTGGGGCGGGTCAATGCAAGACGGTGGGCCCGAGTGGGCGGGTCAATGCAAGACACGGTGGGCCCGAGTGGGGCGGGTCAATGCAAGACGCAGTGGGCCCGAGTGGGGCGGGTCAATGCAAGACACGGTGGGCCCGAGGCGGGTCATGCAAGACACGGTGGGCCGAGTGGGCGGGTCAATGCAAGACACGGTGGGCCCGAGGCGAAATGCAAGCGGTGCCGAGTGGGGCGGGTCAATGCAAGACACGGTGGGCCCGAGTGGGCGGGTCAATGCAAGACGCGGTGGGCCCGAGTGGGCGGGTCAATGCAAGACACGGTGGGCCCGGAGTGGGGCGGGTCAATGCAAGACACGGTGGGCCCGAGTGGGCGGGTCAATGCAAGACACGGTGGGCCTGAGTGGGGCGGGTCAATGCAAGACACGGTGGGCCCGAGGTGGGGTCAATGCAAGACGCATGAGAGTGGGGGCGGGTCAATGCAAGACACGGTGGGCCCGAGTGGGGCGGGTCAATGCAAGACACGGTGGGCCCGAGTGGGGCGGGTCAATGCAAGACACGGTGGGCCCGAGGGGCAGTAATGCAAGACACGGTGGCCCGAGGGGCGGGTCAATGCAAGACACGGTGGGCCCGGAGTGGGGCAGTATGCAAGACACGGTGGGCCCGAGGGGCGGGTCAATGCAAGACACGGTGGGCCCGAGGGGGCGGGTCAATGCAAGACACGGTGGGCCCGGAGGGGCGGGTCAATGCAAGACACGTGGGCCCGAGGGGGGCGGGTCAATGCAAGACACGGTGGGCCCGGAGGGGCGGGTCAATGCAAGACACGGTGGGCCCGAGTGGGCGGGTCAATGCAAGACACGGTGGGCCCGAGTGGGGCGGTCAATGCAAGACACGGTGGGCCCGAGTGGGCGGGTCAATGCAAGACACGGTGGGCCCGAGTGGGGCGGGTCAATGCAAGACACGGTGGGCCCGAGTGGGCGGGTCAATGCAAGACACGGTGGGCCCGAGTGGGCGGGTCAATGCAAGACACGGTGGGCCCGGAGGGGGCGGGTCAATGAAGACACGGTGGGCCCGAGTGGGGCGGGTCAATGCAAGACACGGTGGGCCCGGAGTGGGGGCGGTCAATGCAAGACACGGTGGGCCCGAGTGGGGCGGGTCAATGCAAGACACGGTGGGCCCGAGTGGGGCGGTCAATGCAAGACACGGGGGCCGAGTGGGCGGGTCAATGCAAGACACGGTGGGCCCGAGTGGGGCGGGTCAATGCAAGACACGGTGGGCCCGAGTGGGGCGGGTCAATGCAAGACACGGTGGGCCCGAGTGGGCGGGTCAATGCAAGACACGGTGGGCCCGAGTGGGGCGGGTCAATGCAAGACACGGTGGGCCCGGAGTGGGGGCGGTCAATGCAAGACACGGGGGCCCGTGGGGCGGGTCAATGCAAGACACGGTGGGCCCGAGTGGGGCGGGTCAATGCAAGACACGGTGGGCCCGAGTGGGGCGGGTCATGTGACGCAATGCCTTTGAGAAAAGGGGGACAATGCATGCCAATAGGCCCAGTGCTAATATGAACACCTTTGTGGACTGCTTAATGGTCATTGTCAAGTGGTCATGCAAAAATGGCCATGTAAGTGGCCATATTTTAGAGAAGTCCTGTGTGGACAAAAGCTCAGCAGCCATACACTGGCTATACATTCAGAAGTACAGTTGACATTCACAATATATAATGATCATCGTACCTGCAGACTGTAGACTGTAGTGGTGGTGGTGTGTAAGCTGTCCCTCGAAGAGCTGTAGGGGGCACTTACCTGCAAGAGAAGTACATTTGTTATTCTAAAGTTCCACAGGACAAAAATGGGTTGATTTTTACCTTCATATCCACTGATGAACTTTAAACCCAACTAGAATGAAAATACAGTAACAACAAGTAGGCTGTGGCTTCAGTACAATAACGCAACTAAGGTTAAAATTCATTCGTCCATTGGCTGTAGGCACGTTTCCCCCATGTTTACAAGAGGCCATACTTCTTACTTAGTCACTTGTCTCCTCCTGTGTAGGTTTGGTTGACATGAGAATTTTTGTAACTAAAACCTTAATTCCATTTTTGTGCATTTTTTTGGAGGGACCGCTAATTTGCACAATATATATATATATATATATATATATATATATATATATATATATATATATATATATATATATATATATATTATTTTTATATTTATTTTTATTTTTTTATATAATATAATAAATATATATATATATATATATATATATATATATATATATATATATATATATATATATATATATATATATATATATATAAGAAAAGAGAAGAGCCAATGGACGAATATTTTCTGCAACAAATTTTGGTAAGGGGCAAAATACTTTACTATTGTATTTCCACTCTAAGCTGGCCCACAAGCCCTGCCCCCTCGTCTTCTTATAGTCTTTGCTACAAATAGCAGACTGGTTCCAATTAGCATTTTACCGTCCCCTGGACTGCGCGTATATAAGCGCTTATTTATATCGACTTTTAATTAAAAAAAATATAAAACATTCCTACATCCTCCCGGAAGTGCTAATGCCTTGAATTTACTTGCATTTTGATAATCCATATATATTTAACTTCTTAGGTAACAGGTCTGCTTACCAATTGTGAATACAGTTTAAATTTTCTATGAACCAATCGGCTATTAGTATAAAAGAGGGGCGGGGCCTATGAGCTAGGTTAGTGTTCATGAGCCATATGGAACTCACCTTATGACGACGGATGGCCAGTCGCTGTGTTGATCCTGAACAGCTCCAGCCGGTGTAACTACCAAATGAACCAGTACGGACCCAAGTGTAACCCAAATGAACCAGCCTAACGATCCTAACATCCTAACGCGCCCTAACTGTTCTGATACACTTGAGTCCACCTGGGTTCGCACGGGTCCATTAGGGTGTCTGACAAAACCAGTCCTTGTGACGGACTAATTCTGCCTTCCGGGGGCCGTTATGCTTACTGGGACCGCCTCGCCTGGAAATATATAAATTTTTAGTCTAAACTCTCAACTTAACCCTTTACTAAATGAAAGTTTGCTCTTTGTGATACAAATTCTTTTTGCCCTAAAATTAGCAATTTACCTTGTAAGCTGCTCAGTACTCTGGACTATGACGAATTTAAAAACCATTATGTACCTTTTCCAGGAATAAGCATTCGTCACTAACTTAGGCTAAGTACAGCCTGGTAGTTTAATCTGGCAAAACTTCACTCATTAGCGTTTAAGGTAGTAAATAAATGTTCAAGAGGCAAACTGCATAACTATCTTCCAATTTCATGTTCTCGGCAAAATCCCCGGCTTGTAAAGTCTTTGTGATTTAGCCGGCAGGTTTAAAAATCAAATCTACAAAATTAATATTTGCTCTATAACCACAAAAATCATATAACAAGAATATTAACTCGCTAGTCTTACCTTTAGTTTTCGTTTTCATGGGATTAAAACACTTTAGAAGAATATCAAGCCTCGTCACTTTGCTAGCCGCACTGCACCCGGTCAATCCTCCTCGCACAATGGCGCTCTGTCTTGAAGAGGGTCTTGTATGCTCTCGTTTTGAATCCCATATGAACTACCAGGCGCCGTTCAAAGTTTTGTCCGATTATCCTGACTTGACTTCGATAGCATTTAGTTCTTCTATATAATGTTTTCTCTAGATCAGTTTTCCTGTATGTATACATATAATTTTATTATTCTACGAGTTTATTTGGTTAGAAAAGAGTTTATTGACAATTTATTTAAAAATTATCCTGCCCATGAAAAATTGATAACTGAAATACTGTATTTCGGACAACACATGTTCATTGTACCGAGTCTCTGAAGTGGTTCGAACTTCGGAGTTGAAAATTTCGTAATTTGTCTCAATGTTACGGCTTTAGGAGACAACGTTGGAGGTAGATTTAATTACTGTTCACATAAGCATGCTATACCTGTTTACTAGTAAATTCCAAGTTGGAATATTGTAGGGCGATTTCTCCTTTAAAAACTATTTATTAATGCATCATGAGGTTTTTAAAGCAACAGCAGGAAAATAATACTCACGCTTTCGAACGTGGTGTTTATTACGGTAAATAATTTGTAAGAAAAATCTAATATACTTGTGACGTGCTGCTAACTAATTAGCGCAATAAAATATTTTCTTATAAAATATTTTCATGAAGATTTCAGAAAGTATTACAATATTAATATACATTACTAGTGAGATATTTACCGACCATGCGGCTCTCGAACTGTACTGAATTAAGAGCTAATTTAATAATTACTTTTAAAACTAATTCAGCATTTGATTTCCAGAATAATATATATATATATATATATATATATATATATATATATATATATATATATATATATATATATATATTTAAAAGTTATTGATTAACTGAAAAAATTTTTTTGCCTTTAGTGAGACGTCTGAACTTACAGAGTAACGTCGAGGATGGTGGCCAAGAGAAAATGTGCTTTGTATTTAATGTATAGTTCATCGGCCTTTCAATTTAGAATATAATGACAAATAAGTTTATCTTTAACCAAAATTTTGATAAGGTATAATTGAAGAAAGAGAAATCGACGAGAGCAGTATTAGGGAATGTGAAAATGGTGGTGAGTCCTTAGCTGCCGTCTTCCCTCCCGCCATTTTTATTGCTTCTTAACACTGATAATATACGCTACTCTAAATCTATTTTGCTAGAGCCAATATGCTTGGTCGGTGTAGAGTATAAACGCCCCTCGTGCGTATGGGTCGATTTGATTACAATAATCATAAAGACAAACCAAATATCGCGGGTGTTGATACAGCAGCAAGAAACCTCGCCTCTCAACACCTGACTTGACCCGGATTTGCTAATCCCTTGGGTTGGATATAAGAGGTGTTGATAAGTATGAGCTAAACATGGCAGGTTTTCCCCAGCTATTCCAGTGTTTTGTACAAACACTGGTCCCATGGGATTAACCCTCGTTCGCGCCAGTTGTCAGAATGGTTTTAACATCAAAATCTTCCATAACTAATACTATTGGTGAGACCTCTGGAGTTCCTTAACATGCTAAACTTGTGTCAAGTATCCCAACCAAAGACTATTTAAGAAAGACAGGAAAGCAAGGCGAAAACCGCGTAAGCCACATAACGTATAGTTGGCCGCGGGATCAACAGATGGTGCTAGTGTGCAAAGAGCGACTGTAAGTCGTCTGCTTGTTTGCACGAAAACAGGACCTGAACCATGAGTGGGCAGATCACCCTGAGCTTGTGATTCACGTTTTCCCCATAGGCAGAAAAAAGTAATAGCACTACTGTTTTTAATGTACGTATATTAAGGGAAATAGATAACGAAAAGTTAAACATATCGAAAATTTGGTGTTCGCAGCAATGTATTTCAAGTCGTGGGCGAATCCTAATCAACATAGAGCCCATTTTTAGTAATATATTTTCTATATAGCATAATTATAACCAGTGAAATGTATTGCCTTGTTGGCAAGTGTTTAATGTTGTAAAAAATACAAGCATAAAAAAGCAAGTATTGCCAAGAAAAAGTTCCAAACATGTCACTATCATGCCCATTTTCACACAAACATACCATGAATAGAATGTGAGTAGTCAGCAGGTATTGTTTTCTTATATTTACATTAAGTACTACAATTTAATGTCGTTTAAATTTTTCTTGTATAACAGTACAAATAATTTTGATGTCACACTATGCTCTCAAATTATACAGTATCTGAATACCTGTGATGAAATAAAACACCAATTTGCCAGACTGCACCTTTAATACCCTTCTCCCTCCCTTTGTTTATCTATCACTCCCTCTGTCGATCTACCTCTCTACTGTGCCAGTCAGCCTACCTGCCAAACTTTCTATAAATATCAGCCAATCAATCTATAAAACAATAAAAATCATTGTTTTAATATATATATATATATATATATATATATATATATATATATATATATATATATATATATATATATATATATGTGTGTGTGTGTGTGTGTGTGTGTGTGTGTACGTATAGAAGGCATTATAGTACACTATATTCATATCATGTATGTTTCGGAAGTATGTAATTATAATTATATTGCATGAACATTCGACTCAATATTAAATTATAATACTGTATTATGATGTTGCTATATATCATTGATCATATAGAATTTACTGTGTGATATTGTATGTGTGTGTCCATGTGTACACATGAAGAACGTCAAGGCAAAGACGTCAAGGTAATTATCAGCTAACTCAACTGGTTACCATGGAAACATGGACACGCGCTCCTGGCTTTTAGTTAGCCGCGTTGCCAACAGATGGTGTTGATCAGAGCTCAGTGGCTCACGTTTTTTATCGATAAAGGTATACGCTTTCCCGTCTTTCATATATAGTCTTTGATTCCAACAAAGCATCTCGCAGTGCTCGGCCAGACTCACCAAACAATTATGGCCGTTATATGTTGTTGTTGAAATACTTGTTGTGACGAATAATAAGTATGATTTTATAACCAGGTTAAATTTATCTGCGTTATTGATTAAAAATATATTAATTATTATTGTCTTGGATCACTGTTTATATCCATGTTTAGTGTAGACGCATTTGTGTGTTTTTGTCAATAAATAGGATAAATTAAGTAACCGCCGATAAATTCATATTCATGACATTATTAGGCATAGTTCTTGTAGATATATAAACCAGGAAGCAAAGTTTTCGTTGACTCCTGCTATGAACGATTACATAATTTAATATATTAAAAATAAAAACGCCGCTGTCATGTTTATAACTGCTCATTTGTCCTAAATCATACGACACTTAGCAACAAAATTACATTCTCTATATAACATATGACAAAGTATTGGACATAAAACATTTTACCAGATGACAATAATATTCGCTAGATACAACACACTGGTTCACTGTACATGCTCACTGTGAACAAATTGTCTTTGTGAGTACGTAACAAGGATAAAATACTTGTCCTTGGTAACGTTTATTTTTAGGCAGTGGTTATAGCCTTGTGTGTAGTGTTACCATTGCTGTATTTGTTATAAGAGCGAGTGTGGAGGTGTTAGAGAATAATGAAGAGAAATGGATAAGTAAATAAAGTTAATTAAACAAGGAAAGAGAGAGAGAGAGAGAGAGAGAGAGGCAACAGGACAACACACTGCCAGGGGGTAACTAAAACTGGTACCCTGATGTCATATACGTTCACAGATAACAGGTAATTACTGATGAGTGGTTGACTCAATATGCTTCCATCTCCAATTCTAATTTCCTGCCCATTCTTCCCTGTTTTTGTTTTTACCCTACCATCACATCTCATTGGTCAACGAATCAGCCAATCATATGCCAACGTTCGCTATTACTGTAGATATCTCTGGTCAACATTCATGACAATAGAGTGCCAGTTCACCCTCTCTCTCTACACACACACACACACACACCAGGATATTGGGTCCCCGTGTCGGTCAGTGCCTGGTGACGACACAAACCTGATTGAAAAATACCGCGCGTCACGAGGTGTTCCTTGGTGACAGTCCCTCCCTCTCTCACTCTCTCTGACACTGTAGACAGGTGAATTGAACATAGTAACAACCTGAAAATGGAAATATATACACACAGCTAAAGAGGACAGGCAATAGGAGAGACACGTAAACAGATAAGACAAATTCAAAGACAGACGGACAGAATGAGACGTAAATATAGAAGAAACAGACAAACAAACACACATAAATATATAGGAGACACATGATTGATAGAAAGATAAACAGACAGACGTATAGAGGTAGAGTACATAATAAAATAAGCAAAATACTCAGAAAGATAAACACATATAAACAACGAAAGAGGTATGATAAAACATAGACAAAAACAAACACCATAAATAAAACATAACAAACAAATAACACAAAAACACAAATAAATAAAAACAAACAATAAATAAAAATAAAATAAAATAAAAACAAGCAAATACTATGAGATGCATATGGGCAAACACAAACACAAAGAGCCACAAACTCACAAAAGAGTAAACAAACAGGTAAACAAAATGCATAAATGGGTAAACAGAAACAAATACACAAGCAAACAAATTCATCTTAAAAACAAAGACATACAGATTATAAATAAAAAATTACATCATTAAACCAGCATACGCAAACAAATAAACAAATAGAACGACAACAAGCATACAAACACACAACAACGAAGACAAACAGATTTTTTTTAACGGGGGATTAGCCCACCCGGGCACAGGTCACTGACCCACATCAGGGGAGAAAAATTTAATAATAATAATAATAATAATTCATAGTAAATAAAATTTATAATAAAAAAAATACAAACCTTAAAATAATGATAATAATAATAACTCTGTAATAATGAAAATACTACTACTACTACTACTACTACTACTACTACTACTAATAATAATAATAATAATAATAAAGAACCCCCCCCAGAAAAAAAAGATAAAAAGTGAGAAACAATATATGTATGTTGTGTTGTCAATAGTAAGAGAAACAATTGAGATCCTGCAATTGTGTGTAAATGAGGCAGAAAGTCAGATGAGCAACCTGGGACTTGGTCACAATTTTCATGATGCCATATGGCAGCAGGGTCTACCATTAGACAACACATTATGCTTCCAATATCTTCCCAGGCGGTAGTACCTCCCTGTTTGGTAGCTGCCTACTACCTACTAACTACAAATATACACAAACAAAACAAATGCTACAACAAACAAAAATGTGGACATAAACAGGAACATCAACAAAAAGTTTCCCCAAATGCAAACAAATAATAGTAAAACAAAGAAATCGTAAAAATGTCTATCTTTCCCCCCCCTCTCTCTCTCTCTCTGTCAGTAAGTGTTAAAGTGAGTCAGAGAGTTGCTGCCATAGTTAAACTCAATCGTAGCCGAATTTAGTTCAATTTAGTCCATGAAACTCGCATTAGAATGGTGTTATGTTCTCCGCCAGTGAATGGGTGAGTCAGTCAGTCAGTGAGTCTAAAAAAAACGTACAAAGACATTTACAAACTAACATACAGACATACAGATAGTAAAAAAAAATAAAAATAAGATAAAAACCACCTCTTTGTGAACAGGATTTAACCCCATTCTCTCCTTAAATTGTTTACATCCGGGTTGTGTAAAAGTTAGCGGGGGTGTAAATACTGTGGGTGTGTTAACTGAGTATACAGGGTGCCGCCACCTCAAGAATGTGTGTCAGTTTATGGTTGTTTTTGGGGGTGAATTGGCGGAGGTGGAGACGCTTTTCTTTTGTACTTTTTCTTTGTAGAATTGAGTAAACACAGGCAGGATGTGGTGTGTTCCTCCTAGTTATCTTAGAAATTTACTGCTGGTTTCTGCTTGATCCACCCCCCCACACACACACACGTACAGTAGCTAAAACAAATATCTGTGCAGCTGGGGGTCAATATGCTCCGAAATTTTACGTGTGACTAGTGACAGCCCTCATATACCAAAATTTATCATCCATGGTCTCATATTGTTTCCCACAAAGTATGCACAGATAGTTGTTTTAGCTACTGTATGTATTTACTATCAAACAACAAACAAAAACAAGACTCATAAACAAGGTAAACAGCCGACGTAAACAGACCTTGTTATCAAGATGGCGTCACTTCCTCTCTGAGACCCGACTCATATTACGGTGGCTTAGAGTGTGGGAACGTGAATTTATAGGCCCCAGTCTCAAAGAGCTTCAAGTCTTAATGGGCCCCAAGTCTTAATGATCATCAAAGCTTAATGATCATCGTATTAATGGGCCCCAAGTCTTAATGATCATCAAAGCTCAATGGGCCCCAGGTCTTAATGATCATCAAGTCTCAATGGGCCCCAGGTCTTAATGATCATCAAGTCTTAATGGGCCCCAAGTCTTAATGATCATCAAAGCTTAATGGGCCCCAGGTCTTAATGATCATCAAGTCTTAATGGGCCCCAGGTCTTAATGATCATCAAGTCTTAATGGGCCCCAGGTCTTAATGATCATCAAGTCTTAATGGGCCCCAGGTCTTAATGATCATCAAGTCTTAATGGGCCCGAAGAGTTAATGAACATTAAGTCTTAAGGGGCTCCAAGTCTAAATGGACCCCAAGTATTAATGGGGTGCAAAGTGTTAATGGGGCCAAGTCTTAATGAGCCTTAAATCTTAATATACCCTAAATCTTAATGGACCCTAAGTAATATAACTGTAATGTAAACTATTCTAAAATCTACCCAAAGTTAAAGTAGCGTCACCTATCCCGACCTTAATGTATTCTAACTCAATATAATCAAACCAAACCAAACTTTAATGTGAAGTAACGTAACCTGATCTAACCTAACCTAACCTAACTGTAACGTAACGTAACATAATTTAACTTAACCTTCGGCCTAGAAAACAGTGCGTTAATGTTCGAAATAAGGCAAACAGAGTATTAGGTTTTTATCTAGAAGTGTAAGTAATAAGAGTGCGGAGGTCATATTATAATTATATCTTGCACTAGTCACCCCGCACCTCTATTATGCGATTCAGTTCTGGTGCCCTTATTATAGAATGGATATCAATTCACTGGAGTCGGTGCAGCGAAGAATTGCGAAAATGATTCCGGGACTTAGAAGCCTTCCATATCAAGATAGATTAAAGAAGCTAAACTTGCATTCCCTAGAAAAACGAAGAGTGCGGGGAGATATGATATTTAAGTGGGTGAAAGGAATCAATAAAGGCGATATAGATAAAGTTCTTATGATATCCGAGCAGGATAGGGCTCGTAGCAACGGATTTAAGTTGGATAAGTTTAGGTTTAGGAGGAAGATAGGAAGAAACTGGTTCACAAATAGGGTGGTGGACGAGTGGAACAAGCCTTGCAACTTTGTAGTAAGTGTTGGAACGCTGGAATGTTTTAAAAGGAGGCGAGATAGATTCATGGACGATAGAAAATGGTTGTAACTCTCGACAGGAGCTGCCATGCACAGGCCAACCGGCCTATTGCAGACTCCTTATTTCTTATGTTCTTATGTTCTAACCTGACCTGACCTGGCAGGGGTGAAGCAGCTGGGGGGTGTAGTGTCTCCCTCAGGACGAGCGTCATCCTGTTCTCGTAGTCTAAGGTCTGACACTCAAAGGTTTTTACGTTCTAATTTTCCCCAGTAACTGATACCCAGGGAACGTATCAACTTACGGTCCAGTCTCAGTGTAATGTTGAGGTCATATGAACTGTCAAATTTATATCGGAGCTTAAGTGAGTCAGTTGGATGCGTCATGAGTTTACCAGTTAGTGTAAAGGTAATGCAAGATCTTCTGAGAGTCGGGGAACACGTCAGAGAGGGTGGTGGTGGTGATGGTGCAGGTGCTGCCAGCGAGGCCTTCCTCCATCTCACATTCCACACTAACCCAAGAAACAGGATCAACTCTGTTTGTTGCAACATAAATGAAAACATAAAAAATCATGGGATACATCCTAGTTTTAACACTATGTTTTCGTTTATTGCGCGAGGAGGCAGTCTACCCTGGCAGTACACGGTGCTGGTAACGAAGTCTCGCCACCACTGTGATGAGGCAGTCAAGGTGAGAAACTTTATGTAAAACATCCTGGCGGTGAGACCACACGTGTTACGCATATGAAGACTGAAGATCACCTCGTACACATGCAAACCGTGTTGCAGGAAATTGCTATGAGCACCCCACGTGCTCGTGCTTAAGCTAACACGAACACCACCCAGGCCTCGACCCCGCATGCTGAAGGTGTCTTGTTAATTTGTAAATGAGGTCAACACATGAGAAGGACTCGTGACGTCACAACGAGCCATGATTATGAGAGTCTCCAGAAGGAGACGACAGTCGTGACATAAAACTATAGAAGATGGAGTGTAACGGTCTCGTCAGAATCAAGGTGTACGCCTCCTCCACTTCAGGCGGCCCCACAGGTCAGGTCATGATCCCACATCTTTGTATCCGCCACTACAGCAACACCCCCCCCCCCACCGGGCACCTGTAACTACTTTGCGCTTTACCTAACACAAGATAAAAGGTGCGTCCAAAAAACAACCCCCTACAGCCACGAGTGAGTCATCTCCCCCGGGTGAACGCGTATGTCGTGGAGCGGAGTTGGTACAATATTGTGTCAGTGGTCCTGCAGGGAATGTTGGAGGTGAAGGAGGGGGGGTATGAGGGTGGTAGTGATGACTGGGTGGTGCAGTACTCCTCCCTTGCACCTCTACTGACGCAGCGGGAGTCCAGCACGATAATGCTCCTGCTGTGAGGCGGTGAAAGACCAATATTTAAACATCATTTTCGCATCTACCTGACATTTACAATCAGATGTAATCAGTGAGGTGGCGCAGCGGCAGGAGTAGCTTGGCAGTAAAGACAATGAGCACCTATTAAATATTCTCAAGGACTGAAATGTCAACAGGTGGCTTCAGTCTTCAGTGGTCTGTCTTTTAAATTTCACAGGTGAAACACGTCTATCTTATGTAAATGTGGACTGACAATCACACCATTTTCTTTGACAGAACTTGGGTCCTCCAGAAACAACAAATATGTAAGAGTGTATCTTTTGTTTACTTTTATTTTCTTTTATTGTACCTGTGTAATAATTTGTCTTTTGGGATTACTTGAACATTAGACACCTCTGCTTATTTCATCTGGCTGGGTTATGTTAGGTTTGGTTAGGTTAGGTTAGGTGGGGCTAGCGTTAGGTTAGTGTAAGTAGGTTAGCACTAGGTTAGGTTAACGTTAGGTTAAGTAGGTTAACACTAGGTTAAGTTAGATTAGATAGGTTAGTGTTATGTTAGGGCAGGTTAGCACTAGGTTAGGATGAAATAGGTTAGCAGTAGGTTAGGTTAGTGTTAGGTTAGATTAGGTAGGTTAGCGTTAGGGTGGTTAATCTTCAGGTGATCCATCTTTTGTTCGTATTATTATTTATTATTGTATTTTGTCTATCACTGTATCTTATCTATCAATTATTTTATCTAGTCTATCATTGTATATTATAACTAGGGCCCGGATAGTTATGCATTTGCATATTTCATATGCAAATGCATATTTTGCGTGATTTCTATGATAAGTGCATATTACCTAGGTAACTGCATATAAATGCATATTTTGGTAAAATATTCATCTGGCAGTATCTCTTTGTTGCCACTGAATGAGCACACGTGGTACTGGGAGGTGAGGTGAGGTGTGGTTAGGTGAAGTGAGGTGAGGTCACGTCGCTTTAATCTGTCGTTTCCACACCTGGTCATGACTCATTGGACTAGTGAGTTAGTCAGTCAGGAGCAGTGCTGCTGTGTGGAGCTACTCTCTTCTGCTGCTCGTGAAAATGCCGAAAGTACAAAGAAACCAAAATGAAGTGCTGAGATCATATGTAAAGGAATTTGATGCATTTACTACTGATGGAAGTGCTGTTTTGTAAATATTGTGAAGCACCAGTGACAGCGAGCAAGAAATTTCAAGTCCAACAACACCTTAAAACAAGCAAGCACATCCGACTCGAAGCTGTTAAGTCCAATAGTGCACAAAAGGAGCAACAACTACTTCTTGCATGTTCCAGTAAGTCAGTCTCAATGTAAATACATGTTCATATATATTTTTTGAAGCACTTTCACATATATATGTTAAATACATTACGTATATTGCTTAATAAACATTAACATTAGTTTATATTAACTATTTTGTTTCCGTATAACCTGCATTCTTGGCTTTATAAGTGACATTTTTTAGTGCATATAAATGCATATTTCCCCTGTTTTTAGTGCATATTTGCATGCATATTTCATGGTTTTTAGTTAACTATCGGCGTTATAACTATCATCCAAGAGCCCAGTAGTCATCTTCCCTCCCCCAGGTGTGTCTCTCACTCCCACCCCTCCCCCAGGTGTGTCCCTCTCTCCCCCACCCTCCCCCCCAGGTGTGTCTCTCTACTCCACACCCTCCCCCCAAGGTGTGTCTCTCTACTCCCACCCTCCCCCCAGGTGTGTCTCTCTCACTCCCACCCCTCCCCCCAGGTGTGTCTCTCTCACTCCCACCCCTCCCCAGGTTCTCTCTCCACCCTCCCCCCCAAGGTGTGTCTCTCACTCCCCACCCTCCCCAAGGTGTGCCTCTCTACTCCCACCCCACCCCCTCCCAAGGTGTGTCTCTCTCACTCCCACCCTCCCCAGGTGTGTCTCTCTCACTCCCACCCCTCCCCGTGTGCTCTCCCACCTCCCCCCCCCTCCCCCCAGGTGTGTCTCTCACTCCCACCCTCCCCCCAGGTGTGTCTCTCTCTCCCACCCCCTCCCCCCAGGTGTGCTCTCTCACCCCACCCCCCACACCCTCCCAAGGTGCGTCTCTCTCACTCCCCACCCCCCACCCTCCCAAGGAGTGTCTCTCCTCCCACCCCCTCCCCAAGGTGTGCCTCTCTCACTCCCACCCCTCTCCCCCTGCTATGTGCCTCTCACTCCCACCCCCACCCTCCCAAGGAGTGCCTCTCTCACTCCCACCCCCACCCTCCCAGGGAGTGTCTCTCTCACTCCCACCCCTCCCCCCAAGGTGTGTCTCTCTCACTCCCCAAGGTGTGCCTCTCCCTCCCACCCCCTCCCTCTCCCCAAGGTGTGCCTCTCACTCCCACCCCACTCCCCAAGGTGTGCTCCTTCACTCCCACCCCCACCTCAGGTGTGCCTCTACTCCTACCCCCACCTCCCAAGGAGGCTCCTCTCACTCCACCCCTCCCCCAAGGTGTGCTCTCTCACTCCCACCCCCCCCTCCCCAAGGTGTCTCTCACTCCCACCTCCCCAAGGTGTGCCTCTCTCACTCCCACCCCCCACCCTCCCAAGGTGTGCAAGCTCCTCTCACTCCCCACCCTCCCCCCAAGGTGTGCTCTCTCACTCCCACCCCCACCCTCCCGCGATGCCCTCTCACTCCCACCCCTCCCCAAGGTGCCTCTCACCCCACCCCCACCCTCCCAAGGAGGCTCCTCTCACTCCCACCCCTCCCCTCCAAGGTGTGCCTCTCTCTACTCCCACTCTCCCCCCCCAAGGTGTGCTCCTCTCACTCCCACCCCCCTCCTGTGTGCCCCTCTACTCCCACCCCCACCCCCAGTGTGTGCCTCTCTCTTCCCACCCCTCTCCCCAAGGTGTGCCTTCTCTCTCTCACCCCACCCCCACCTCTCCCAAGGAGTGCTCTCTCACTCCCACCCCCTCCCCCCCAAGGTGTGTCCTCTCTCACTCCCACCCCCACCCCCCCCCAAGGTGTGTCTCTCTCACTCCCACCCCTCCCCCAAGGTGTGCCCTCTCTCACTCCCACCCCCACCCCTCCCAAGGTGTGCTCCTCACCCCACCCCCCCCCCTCCCAAGGAGGGTCCTCTCACTCCCACCCCTCCCCCAAGGTGTGCGCTCTCTCACTCCCACCCCCTCCCCCAAGGTGTGTGTCTCTCTCACTCCCACCCTCCCCCCCAAGGTGTGCCTCTCTCCCCACCCCACCCCTCCCAGGTGTCTCTCACTCCCACCCTCCCCCCAAGGTGTGCCTCTACTCCCACCCCCTCCCCCCTAAGGTGTGTCTCTCTCACTCCCACCCCTCCCCAAGGTGTGCCTCTCTCTCACTCCCACCCCTCCCCCACTCCTCTTCCCCACCCTCCCCCAGGGTGCCTTCTCACTCCCACCCCTCCCCAAGGTGTGTGTCTCTCTCTTCCCCACCCTCCCCCTCAGGGTGTCTCCTCCTACTCCCACCCCTCCCTCCCTAAGGTGTGCCTCTCTACTCCCACCCCTCCCTCCCCAAGGTGTGCCTCTCTCACCCCACCCCCTCCCCCCCAAGGTGTGCCTCTCACTCCCACCCCCACCCTCCCAAGGTGTGTCTCTCTCACTCCCACCCCCACCCCCTCCCAAGGTGTGTCTCTCACTCCCACCCCACCTCTCTCCCAAGGTGTGTCTCTTCCTCCCACCCCTCCCCAGGTGTGCCTCTCTCCTCCCCACCTCCCCACCCTCCCAAGCAGGTGTGTGCCTCTCTCACTCCCACCCCCCCTCCCAAGGAGTCGTTCTCTCACTCCCACCCCTCCCCCAAGGTGTGCCTCTCACTCCCACCCCCACCCCTCCCAAGGTGTTCTCTCACTCCCACCTCCCCACTCCCTCCCTGCTGAGTGTTCTTCACCCCACTCCCTCCCAAGGTGTGTCTCTCTCTCACTCCCACCCCCCACCCTCCCAAGGTGTGCCTCTCACTCCCACCCCTCCCCCCAAGGTGTGCTCTCTCACTCCACCCCCCACCCCTCCTCATGTGTGCCTCTCTCTCTCCCACCCTCCCTCCCAAGGAGTGCCTCTCACTCCCACCCCCCACCCCTCCCAAGGTGTGCTCCTCACTCCCACCCCTCCCCCCAAGGTGTGCTCTCTCTCACCCCCCACCCCCACCCTCCTGGGCGTGTCTCTTCACTCCCACCCCCACCCTCCCAAGGTGTGCCTCTCCCACCCTCACCCTCCCAAGGTGTGCCTTCTCACTCCCACCCCCACCCCCAAGGTGTGCCTCTCACCCCACCCCCCACCCTCCCGGGTGTGGCTCTCTCACTCCCACCCCCACCCTCCCAAGGTGGCTCCTCTCACTCCCACCCTCTCCCCAAGGGTGTGCCTCTCCACTCCCACCCCCACCCTCCCAAGGTGTGTCTTCTACTCCCACCCTCCCCAAGGAGGTTCTCTCTCTTCCCACCCCCTCCCCTCCCAAGGTGTGTCTCTCTCTACTCCCACCCCTCCCCCAAGGTGTGCTCTCTCACTCCCACCCCCCACCCCTCCCAAGGTGTGCCTCTCTCCTCCCACCTCTCCCCTCCCAGGTGTGCCTCTCTCTCACTCCCACCCTCCCCCAAGGTGTGCCCCTCACCTCCCCCCCACCCCCTCCCAAGGTGTGCCTCTCTCTCACTCCCACCCCCACCCCCTAAGGTGTGCTCTCTCTCACCCTGCACCCCCCCCCCCTCCCAAGGAGTGCCCTCTCACCTCACCCCCCACCCCTCCCCAAGGTGGTGCCCTTCACCCCACCCCCTCCCCCAAGGTGTGTCTCTCTCACTCCCACCCCCACCCTCCCAAGGAGTGTCTCTCACTCCCACCCCTCCCCAGGTGTGCCTCTCTCACTCCCACCCCACCCTCCCAGGAGTGTCCTCTCTCTACTCCCACCCCCTCCCCCAAAGGTGTGTCTTCTCACTCCCACCCCCACTCCCTCCCAAGGTGTGCTCTCTCACTCCCACCCCCACCCTCCCAAGGTGGTCTTCTACTCCCACCCCCACCCCTCCCAAGGTGTGCCTCCTCTCACTCCCACCCCCACCCCTCCCAAGGTGTGTCCTCTCACTCCCACCCTCCCCAAGGTGTGCCTCTCTCACTCCCACCCCTCCCCCAAGGTGTGTGTGCCTCTCTCACTCCCACCCCCACCCTCCCAAGGAGTGTCTCTCCTCCTCCCCACCTCCCAAGGTGTGTCTCTACTCCCACCCCCTCCCCAGGTGTGCTCCTCTCACTCCTCCCCAAGGTGTGCCTCTCTCACTCTCCCACCACCCCCCACTCTCCCAAGGGTGTGCTTCTCTCACTCCCACCCCTCTCCCCCCAAGGTGTGTCTCTCTCACTCCCACCCCCACCCCTCCCAAGGTGTGTCTTCTCTCACTCCCACCCTCCCCCCAAGGTGTGCTTTCCTCACTCCCACCCCCACCCTCCCAAGGAGGCTCTCTCACTCCCACCCCTCCCCCAAGGTGTGCCTCTCTCACTCTGCCCCCCCCCCCAAGGTGTGCTCCTCTCACTCCCACCCTCCCCTGTGTGCCTCTCTCACTCCCACCCCCACCCTCCCAAGGAGTGTCTCTTCACTCCCACCCCCTCCCCCCAAGGTGTGGCTCTCTACTCCCACCCCCACCCTCCCAAGGTGTGCTCTCTCACTCCCACCCCTCCCTCCCAAGGTGTGTCTTCTCCTCCCACCTCCCCAAGGTGTGTCTCTCACTCCCACCCCCCCTCCCAAGGAGTGTCTCTTCACTCCCACCCTCCCCCCCCAAAGGTGTGTCTCTCACTCCCACCCCCCACCCTCCCTGCTGCGTGCTCTCTCACTCCTACCCCCCCCCCTCCCAAGGGTGTGTCTTCCTCTCACCCTCCCCAGTGTGCCTCTCTCACTCCTCCCCTCCCCCCCTTGCAAAGCCTCTACTCCCACCCCTCCCTCCCAAGGTGTGCCTCTTCCTCCTCCCACCCCCACTCCCTCCCAAGGAGTGCCTCTACTCCCACCTCCCCTACGGTGTGTTCTCCTCTACTCCCACCCCCCACCCTCCCCAAGGTGTGCTCTCTCTCCCCACCCCCACCCTCCCAAGGGAGTGTCTCTTCACTCCCACCCCCTCCCCCCAAGGTGTGCCCTTCTCACCCCACCCCCTCCCTCCCAGTGTGTCTCACTCCTCCCCTCCCCAGGTGTGTGTCTCACTCCCACCCCACCCCTCCCCAAGGTGTGCTCTCTCTCTCTCACTCTCCCACCTCCTCCCTCCCAAGGTGTGCCCTCTCACTCCACCCCTCCCCAAGGTGTGTCTCTCACTCCCACCCCTCCCCCAAGGGTGTCTCTCTCACTCCCACCCCCACCCTCCCAAGGTGTGCCTCTCTACTCCCACCCCCTCCCCCAAGGTGTGCTCCTCTACTCCCACCCCACCCTCTCCTGAGTGCCTCTCTACCCCACCCCTCCCCCAAGGTGCAGGCTCTCCTCACTCCCACCCCTCCCCTGTGCCTCTACTCCCACCCCCCCCTCCCCAGGTGTGCCCCTCTCTCACTCCCACCCTCCCCCCCAAGGTGTGCCTCACTCCCACCCTCCCTCCAAGTGAGTGTCTCTTACTCCCACCCCCTCCCCCAAGGTGTGCCCTCTCTCACTCCCACCCCCACCCCTCCCAAGGTGTGCCTCTCTCTCTCACTCCCACCCTCCCCCCGGCTGTGTTCTCTCACTCCCACCCCCACCCCTCCCAAGGTGTCCCTCACTCACCTCCCCCCAAGGTGTGTGTCTCTCACTGCACCCCCCTCCCCAAGGTGTGCCTCTCACTCCCACCCCCACCCCTCCCAAGGTGTGCCTTCTCTCACTCCCACCCCCCACCCCTCCCAAGTGTGCTCTCTCACCCTGCCCTCTCCCCAAAGGTGTGTCTCTCTCACTCCCACCCCTCCCCCCCAAGGTGTGCCTCTCACTCCCACCCCCACCCTCCCAAGGTGTGTCTCTCACTCCACCCTCCCCCCAAGGTGTGCTCTCTCACTCCTCACCCCACCCCTCCCAAGGTGTGCTCTCACTCCCACCCCACCCCTCCCAAGGTGTGCCTCTCTCACTCCCACCCCCACCCCCAAGGTGTGTCTCTCTCTCCCCCCACCCCTCCCAAGGTGTCTCTTCACTCCCACCCTCCCCCAAGGTGTGTCTCTCTCACTCCCCACCCCTCCCCAAGGTGTGTCTCTCTCCTACTCCCACCCCTCCCCCCAAGGTGTGCCTTCTCTCACTCCCACCCCCTCCCTCCCAAGGTGTGCTCTCTCTACCCCACCCTCCCCCAAGGTGTGCTCTTCACTCCCACCCCCCCCTCCCAGGCAGCCCCTCTCTCACTCCCACCCCCCACCCCCAAGGTGTGTCTCTCTCTCACTCCCACCCCTCCCTCCCAAGGTGTGTCTCTCTCACTCCCACCCCCCACCTCCCAAGGTGTGTGTGCGCTCTCTCACTCCCACCCCCCACCCCCCAAGGTGTGCCTCTCTCCCACCCCCACCCCTCCCCGGGTGTGCCTCTCTACTCCCACCCCCCACCTCCCCAAGGTGTCTCCCTCTCACCTCCCCACCCCTCCCCAAGGTGTGCCTCTCTCACCCCACCCCCCCCCTCCCAAGGTGTGTGCCTTCTCTCACTCCCACCCCCACCCTCCCAAGGAGTGTCTCTCTCACTCCCACCCCACCCTCCCAAGGTGTGCCTCTCTCACTCCCACCCCACCCTCCCAAGTGGTGTTCCTCTCACTCCCACCCCCACCCCTCCCAAGGTGTGCCTTCTCACTCCCACCCCCACCCTCCCAAGGGTGTCTCTCTCACTCCCACCCCTCCCCCCAAGGTGTGCCTCTCTCACTCCACCCCCCTCCAAAGCTCCCCCACCCCCACCCTCCCAAGGTGTGTCTCTCACTCCCACCCCTTCACCTCCCAAGGTGTGCCCTCTCACCTCACCCCTCCCCCAAGGGTGTGCCTCTCTCTCACCCACCCTCCCCCCAGAGGTGTGCTCTCACTCCCACCCCCACCCTCCCAAGGTGTGTTCTCTCACTCCCACCCTCCCCCCAAGGTGTTCTCTCACTCCCACCCCCACTCCCTCCCAAGGTGTGCCTCTCCTCACTCCCACCCCTCCCCCCAAGGTGTGCCTCTCTCCTCCCACCCCCACCCTCCCAAGGTGTGTCTCTCTCACTCCCACCCCTCCCCCCAAGGTGTGTCTCTCTCACTCCACCCTCCCTCCCAAGGTGCCTCTCACTCCCACCCTCCCCCAAGGTGTGCCTCTCACTCCCACCCCCCACCCTCCCAAGGTGTGTCTTCTCTCACTCCCACCCCCCACCCCCCAAGGTGTGCCTCTCTCTCACTCCCACCCCACCCTCCCAAGGAGTGCCTTCTCACTCCCACCCTCCCCCAAGGTGTGCCTTCCTCTCACTCCCACCCCACCCTCCCAAGGGTGGTCTCTCTCACCTCACCCTCCCAAGGGCTCTCTACTCCCACCCCACCCCTCCCAGGTTCTTCTCACTCCCACCCTCCCCCCAAGGTGTGGCCTCCCTCTCACTCCCACCCCCACCCTCCCAAGGTGTGCCCTCTCACTCCCACCCTCCCCCAAGGTGTGCCTCTCTCTTCACTCCCACCCCCACCCTCCCAGGTGTGTCTCACCCCACCCCCTCCCCCCCCAGGCTCCTCTCACCCCACCCTCCCCCAAGGTGTGTCTCTCACTCCCACCCTCCCCCAAGGTGTGCCTCTCACTCCACCCCTCCCCCCCAAGGTGTGTCTCTCTCACTCCCACCCCCTCCCCAAGGTGTGCTCTCTCACTCCCACCCCCCCCTCCCAAGGTGTGTCTCTCTCACTCCCACCCCTCCCCCTAAGGTGTGCCTCTCCTCACTCCCACCCCCCCTCCCAAGGGTGTCTCTCTCTCACTTCCCACCCTCCCCCCAAGGTGTGCCTCTCTCTCACTCCCACCCCTCCCCCAAGGTGTGTCTCTCTCCTCCCACCCCCTCCCTCCCAAGGTGTGCCCTCTCTCCCACCCTCCCACGCTCCCTCACTCCCACCCCTCCCAAGGAGTGTCTCTCACTCCCACCTCCCCAGGTGTGCCTCTCTCTCACTCCCACCCCCACCCCCCTCCCAAGGTGTGTCCTCTCACTCCCACCCCTCCCCAAGGTGTGCCTCACTCCCACCCCCCCCCCCAAGGTGTTCTCTCTCACTCCCACCCCCACCCTCCCAAGGTGTGCTCTCTCACCTCACCCCCACCCCTCCCCAAGGTGTGTCTCTCACTCCCACCTCCCCCCAAGGTGCTCTTCTCACTCCCACCCCCACCCCTCCCAAGGAGTGCTCCTCTCACTCCCACCCCCCACTCCCTCCCCAAGGTGTGCTCTCTCACTCCCACCCTCCCCCCAAGGTGTGCTCTCTCACTCCCACCCCCCTCCCTCCCAGTGTCCTCTCACTCCCACCCTCCCCCCAAGGTGTGCCTCTCACTCCCACCCCCACCCTCCCAAGGTGTGTCTCTCTCCTCCCACCCCCACCCCTCCTGCGTGCCTCTCACTCCCACCCCCACCCTCCCAAGGTGTGTCTCTCTCACTCCCACCCCCTCCCCAAGGTGTGCCTCTCTCACTCCCACCCCCCCCCCCTCCCAAGGTGTGTCTCTCACTCCCACCCCCCCTGTGTGTCTCACTCCCACCCCCACCCTCCCAAGGTGTGCCTCTTCACTCCCCCCCTCCCCCCAAGGTGTGCCTCTCTCACTCCCACCCCCACCCCCCCCAAGGTGTGCCTCTCCTCCCCACCCCCCCCCCCCCTGGGGTGTGCCTTCTCCACTCCCACCCCCCACCCCCTCCCCAAGGTGTGCTCTCTCACTCCCACCCCACCCCCCTCCCAAGGAGTGTCTCTCTCACTCCCACCCCCTCCCCCAGGTGTGCCTCTCCTCTCCACCCCCACCCCCTCCCAAGGTGTCCCTCTACTCCCACCCCTCCCTCCCCAGGTGTGTCTCTCCTCCTTCCACCTTGGAGTACCTATACGTCTTAACTCCCTCGTTAGTGACCGTCGCGGGAGGAAGGGTCGGAGGCCATCTCTGAGACGGTGAATGCAATTTCTGTCATTTTATTTCGTTCAAGTTTCGTCGAGACCATTAATAAGTTTTTTTACGAGGTGAGGGAGCGATGGCGACCTCTTCCTTCTGCTGCTGGTGGTGGTTCTTCTTCTTCTTTTGTTTTTCTTCTTCTACTTTTTCTTTTCTTCTTCTCCTTCTTCTGTTTTCGTTTTCTTTTGTTTAATTCTTCTTCTTCTTCTTCTCTCTCTGTCATTCTCTCCGTGTTTGTCTGCCATTCTATTTGTGTCTGTTTGTTTGTTTATCTGTCTGGCATTCTCTCTTTCTCTGCCTGTGTTATTCTTTCTCTCTCTCTTATTTCTTATTACTATTGTGTTATTTCTGTTTTCTCCTGTTTCTATCTGGGATATTTTTCTTTTATGTTTTTATTATTATTTAAGTAACAGTTTTAAACATACACACACATACACAACATGCATAACAAGGTATAACAAGCACACACACACACACCGTCCACTCACACACACACACACACACAGGGCGCTATGCATCACTATACACATCACGCTATACAACTGATAATTTCCTGTGTATACGTCTTGAGCTCTGTAAACCCAGATAAATTGGATTTAGCTTTTTACGTGTCCAGTGCCGTCAATATTGACTCCCGGCTCAAGATCAACTCGGACGGCACAAACACTTCTGAAAGGTCGCCGCTTCTTTTGTGTGTGTGTGTGTGATCCAGGATTCTCGCTGATACGAACATGTAGAAATGAACCTAATCGAGTCATTTGAGCTATGGTAAATCAGGAACGATATTCAAAGTCCTTACGCCATCAACCAATCAGGAACATAGGTAGTAGGTAGTAGGCAGCTACCAAACAGGGAGGTACTACTGCCAGGGAAGATATTGGAAGCATAATGTGTTGTCAAATGGTAGATCCGTTCACATATATTTATTATTTGAGTTTTAAGTAACGAAACTCAAACGGTAGTTCCTTGTTTTATTATAAAAGGTTTGTATATATAATTCCTGAGTGTAGATCGACCGTAAGTCTCACTGTCTTGGAGTGAATGATAAAGGGACGGCGTTTATGTATTATAAACGTTAGGTCACGTCCTTACGATATAAGTTGATGTGAGCGACTGAAGAGTGAGGGCCTCGCTGTGCGGGCTTACAGAAATGCTGACTATGGGTCTCGCCCTCTTGGGAGAGTTGCCCGCTCACGTGTCCAACTCATGTCTTACTCATAGACAGTGGAAAGTTACAGGGTGGTGAATCTGAATATAATATCAGATGTATTGACCCATTTATATAATATGTTCTGTTGATGAGACAGGGGCCCATTACATGAGGGAAGTTATCAGCTCGGGTGATGAGCCAAGGTGAGGGGCAGCGTGGGTATAGTACACTGTAGACCACTAAAAACGGCTTTATGGCTACACATGGAAGCAGTATGGTCGACCCGGCACTCCATCGCGTCTGAAGTTTGGCAGACCATTTTCCAGCTAGATCGACTTCGCGACGCCTCCACTCCATTTAGTCTGCCGCGGTACTCGAACCAGTGACAGATGGATCAGGAGGCTAATGTTATAACCACTCAGGCAACTCACACCTCTTTCGTTATGTAAAAACATCACACGAAGATACAAATTTCATTATTTATTATAAAATTTTTGTTTTGTTTGGTTATACAAAAGATTCAACAAATTTAAAGACTGGTAATTTGTTATATATTTTTACGTTCTATTGTGTGAAAAAAGACTGATGACATAATATATTTTTCATGTTTTGTTACGTAAACCTCTGAAACATTTTTCATAAAGTACATTGTTGAGTATAAATGGATTCCGATACAGAGTGGTTTGTTTAGCATAAAACCAATATCTGACCCAAACATTGTATACAAATATGTGGACCATAGTTACGAGTTTCTTATGTTAATTGTGTCTATTAAATTCCCTATGGTGACACAACAACACCATACAATGATCCTTAAGCACTATAAGAAGACGTTGATAAACAATAGAACTGTAATATATTGATAAATTAGTTAGTATAAACAAAAGCAGATCGGATATTTCTCATCAGTTGTCGATAACAGACACTACTTGACTACTGGTGTGTTACGATGTAGGGCTGACCGTAGTAACACTGATACGCTCTTGGGCTGGCGCTGACAACAATGCTACTTATGGAAAACATCAGGAATAAATGATGAAGATGAGGAGGAGAGGAGAAGGAAGAAGAGAAGAAGAAAGAGAGAGAGGAGAAGAAGGAGAAGGAAGAGGAGGAGGAGGAGGAGGAGGGGGAAAGAAATTATGGTAAAATGGATGAATCATGTTCATAAGAAATGGCAGCAGGTGTTTTAAGATGTTCATGATTAATTCTTGGAGCAACACACACACACCCACACACACACTTTAGCTAACAAGTTCGACGAGCTGGCAACTACAGTCAGGTCAACCGCCGCGCGCGTGGTTGCCATATGTGAGACTTGGCAAATTGTACCTGAAACGTGTCACATTGAAGGATATCAACTCTTTCATCACCTTCGTCCACAAAGACGCGGAGGGGGCGTTGCCCTCTTCTGTCAAGATGACCTACGCCCGTCACGCCTGGATGTTCAAGTCCCAGCAGATGTGGAAGCATTATGGGTACGTGTCGTGCTGCGGGCACACCCACGCAACACTGCTTCCATTATAATCTGTGTGGTATACCATCCGCCTCGATCACCCACCAGAGACACTCTTATCAATCATCTCATTACCACCTCAGACCACCTCAGAGTTAGGTACCCATGTGCCAAGTTAGTATTATGTGGGGATTTAAATGAAATTGACACCACTGATATCCAGGACCAGCTATCACTATCACAAGTTGTGACCTTCCCCACACACGGTCAAAACACCCTTGACCTTATCTTAACTGACTTAGCGGACCAGTACCAACCTCCTCAACCACTGCCTCCTGTCGGGTGTAGCACACACTTATCAGTGCTCTGGTCCCCTGCTGCCACTCCCACTCAAGTACAGAGACCCTACATCAAGACCTACAGGCCGATTACTGACTCTGCAGTACGCCTCTTTGGACAGTGGATAGTTCACTATCCCTGGACTGAAGTACTCAGCGTGGATGACGTGGAAACCAAATGGATAAATTATACCAACACCACCACCGAAGCTCACCACCACTTCTTCCCCGAGAAGTCCGTCAGATCTCACCCAGCTGACTTGCCCTGGATCACACCTCGGATCAAAAGACTTATGCAACAGAGAGACAGAGCATTTCATCTCAATGACCACATCCGCTACAGGTCACTTCGCAACAGAGTCATCCGCGAAATACGCACTGCAAAGAAGTCCCACTACCCAACCAAATTACAACACCTGAAGCAGACCAACATCAGTCAATGGTATGGTAAGCTTAAAGAACTCTGTGGACTAAACAATATGACACACCCCCTCCCCTTCCTTAGCCACCTCACTAATGTTGACGCAGCTGAGCAAACAAATAACCATTTCGCTACTATATGCCAGACGCTCCCACGGCTTGACACAACCACTCTCCCTGCTTACCTACCAGCCCCCCTTCCCACTGACTTAGTAGAGGAATTTGACGTAGCAAAACGCCTGGACAAACTAAAATTAAAACGCTCTACCACCCCCATTGACTTACCAATGAAACTATTCAAGGAGTTCTCCCCGGAGCTTGCTAAACCCCTCTGCTCCATCATCAATGCTTCTCTCAGTCAAGCCAGATGCCCAGCTGACTGGAAGACCTCTTATGTATCACCAGTGCCCAAGTCAACCAGCCCACAATCCTTAAATCAGCTACGACCTATTGCAATCACCCCAATACCCAGCCTAATCTGTGAAAGTTTTGTGTTTGACTGGGCTTATGCTGATATTGCAGGAGTCGTAGACCCTCAGCAATTTGGCAACATGAAAACTTCCTCCACCACTCACTGTCTTGTCAGCTTTCTCGATTACATATACCGCCATCTCGAGAAACGAAAAACGTCTGTAGCTGTCGCCTTCATTGATTTCACTAAAGCGTTCGACCTAGTCGACCACAATATAATCATAAACAAAGCTATTGACCTCGGGCTTCGGAGAAGTCTCATACCATGGCTTACAGACTTCCTCAGTGACCGACGCCAAGCTGTACGCTTCCGAGGGGCTGTCTCCACCTTTCAGTCACTCACCTGTGGCGTCCCCCAAGGCACCAAGATGGGACCACTCTGCTTCCTTATGCTCATCAATGATGCCCTAAGAGAAGCCCCTGCTCGCTGGAAATATGTCGACGACTCCACCATTGGGATCAGCGTCAACAATTCCGCTCCCAACTATACCGCCCTTCAGGATTTATTGAACAGTCTCCAAAACTGGGCCACCAACAACCATGTCACCATCAACCATACCAAGACAATGGTTATGCACATCAACCTCTCCTCCGACATTGTCCCACCTCCTTCCATTACCCTAGGTCCGAACACACTCCAGGTTGTAGATTCCACGAAGCTCCTCGGCGTCACCATAGACAACAAACTAAATTGGAAACCACACGTCAGTGAAGTTGTCAAATCCTCCAGTTTCCGTCTCCACCTCCTCCGCCGACTCAAGTCCCTCAGGTTCCTGCACCCGAGCTCCTCAGTGTTTACACAACATTCATACTTCCCAAGCTCACCTATGCCTCCCCACCTGGTCTTCCTCCCTAAATGCCACACAACGTAAACACCTAGAAAAAGTGCAAAAGAGGGCATGCAAGATTATTCTCTCCCCTTCCTACTCCACATATCAAGAAGCGCTCAACAAACTGACCCTTTCGACTCTCACTGACCATCACCACGACCTCATCTGCAAATTTGGTAAGAAGCTTCTACACCATCCTCGACACCGGCCCCTACTACCACCTGAGATCCCCTGTCCGAGAATTGCTGTTCGACACCACAACCGCATCCAGCCCATACGTGCACGAACTGATCGCTATAAGAACAGCCCAGTCCCAACCATTGTAAAATTATCAATAACATGTAATAAATCAGTGTATTCACTCCCAGTAAACACTGCTCCCTACACTGTCACTATGTTGAAATGAACTGTATTTTGAGCTGATCCCCATCTAAGTTACTATATGTCTTATTTGTGTCACTTATGTCACTTGTATATTATTTGTAATTCGTAACCCATTCCCCAAATATGTAACTGTATATTTTCAGCCTTCTGGCTGCCAAGCTCTTTCAATAAACCGTTAATTATTATTATTATTATTTATTACACACACACACACACACACACACACCCACACACACACACACACACACACACACACACACACACACACACACACACACACACACACACACACACACACACACACACACACACACACCCACACACACACACACACACACACACACACACACACACACACACACACACACACAAAGCAACTATCACGAAAAAAACAACTAGAAGAAAAAATTATTAATTTCAATCTTCTGCTATATTGTCTCTTATAAATTAGATCTTCTTCTGTGTGTGTGTGTGTGTGTGTGTGTGTAGTGTAGGATGTAAAATGAATGTACATATGTCTGTGTGATGTAGACATGTATACATAAGACGAATGTGTGTGTGTGTATGTGTGCCTGTATGTGTGTATGTAAGTCTGAATGTCTATAAATCTGTATAATTATGTCTATATGCATGTAAGTATAAATGAGTTTGTCCTTCTATATTCCTTTAACTACAGAACCCACAAGCCGTTTTCTATAACCAGTGAGACTCAAATGTATTGCTGTGATTACCGAATATTACACAATTTTTATTAACTCTCATAAAAGCAATACCAAGATTAAGGTGTGTGTTGTATTGGAAGTCGGGAGACACAACAGAGAACTGGAAGCACTTGTTCACTGGTAAATTAGAAGTGCAACACAAGACTAGAGGTGCAGCACACACACACACACACACACACACACACACACACACACACAACAGAAAACGAGATGCATAAATGAAAACGAGAAGATGAACACCCAACCACACACTTAAAAAAAAAAATAAAAAAATAATAAAAAATAATAATATACACACACAGTAAATTGGTTCTCCACTTTCCCAGCGCTTTACAGATACTTTGAGCTGAGAACACTTGCACATGTTACCGCCATTCAATCATTCCCTAAAAAAATAATGAACCGAGGCTGTAGAGAGAGAGAGAGAGACCCCGTAAAAGAAATTCTTAAGCTTTGTTTTTACGTGGAACTGAATATTTGGGTACAGAAATGTGTGTGTGTGTGTGTGTGTGGACGAAAGGTGTGTGTGTTCAACTCATTCATCCCTACTTATGCTCTTCCTGTGGACAATGGGATCTTTTTTCTTTTTTTTTCCGGGGGTGAATCGTAAGAAGCGACTAACGTTGGAAAAGGAGGGTCTGTTTGTCTCTCTCTCTCTTTCATGATGATTGCTGTGAAAAAAAAAGACGAAGACAGGATGGGAAGGTGAGTATTTATTTATTCATTTATTTATTCATTTATTATTTATTGTATTTTTAGCTTCTTTCTATTGTGATCGTTGGAGAGAGAGAGAGAGAGAGAGAGAGAGAGAGTGAGAGAGAGAGAGAGTGTGTGTGTGTGTGTGTGTGTGTGTGTGTGTGTGTGTTTCTTTTCTTTTATGTACACCTGGATGGCAAACAATGACTATAGATACTTTGTAAATAATCTGTCTAAAAAAGGTATATAGTCCGATATAGAGGCCCTAAGCCTATATAAAACTATAGCCCTCACACCTGGTCGTGGACAATGAAAGATGGTTTACCTGATGGCCTAATCTATCTTAAAAATACAGACATAGGCAGATAAAGTTACAGCAAAAAATATTAACCCCTTTTTTGAAAGTAGATAAAAAAAAAACATTGAATAATCCAGATTGACAAATACACACTTTTTATACCAGCTCAAAGACGCCCGCACACACACACACACACACACACACACACACACACACACACACTCAAACCAATATTATCACAATCATCACTTGCGTCACCGGAGAGGAAATATATCTGTTAATATCATCTTCCACAAGTTATACATTAAGAAAATGGATGATTATCCACCGGTCTGCATGAATTTTTATGTTTTCAAACTAATATGTGTTCCATAACCTGTTTTTAATGTTGATTTCAGATATGACTTCAGTTTCCGTCTATCACGCAAGGTTTATTAACAAATTGAATCCTTGAGGCAATAGGCCATTGTTCAGTGTCGCATCAGCAGCTGTAGTTTTAAATCTCCTTGTTTTGCTCAACTAAGATACTATTCCTGTTGTAAATATGTCTTCTTGTGGATGTTTGAATAATCCAAACGTATTCTGTTACATACGTGGGTGCTTTGTTGTGTACTGTATAAACAACGACAAGAAATAACCGCATTCGTGAAAAATGCATATTTTGCCTAGTTTGGAGTGACAATAGGTGATTTAGATAAACCATGGGCGCCACATAAAGTATGTCGCACTTGTGTTGAAGGTTTAAGACTGTGGAAATATGATAAGAAAAAAGCTATGCCACTTGGAGTCCCTATGGTATGGCGGGAGCGATATAATGCAAAAATTAAACAAGGAATCATTTACCCTCACATTCCATCTGCCGTGAGACCAGTGCCACATGGTTCTGAGGTTACAGTCCCCATTCCGCCAGATGTGTTGCAGTCAGTGTCATCAGAATCTGACCGTGATTCATCACCAGGTAACAGAAGTTATGTTTATCAGCCTGAAGATATTAGTGATTTACTGGAGGTGTTTACCCAGAGTGAACTTAACGAACTGATTAGGGATTGGAATTAACAAAGGAGTCTGTTGAACTTTTAGGATCTAGGTTGAAATCAAAGAATTTATTGAGCAAAGGGACATATTTTTCATTGTATAGGCAACGTGAACAAGAACTAGTTCATTTTTTTCAGAGGAAGGCTCCTTGGTTTATTGTAATAATGTGTCTGCTTTAATTAACTATTTTAGCATTACTTATACAATTTCTGTGGCTCACTCTGTTCATCTTAAGGAAACTTATGAAAATTTGCAGATACTTCTAGAGAAAGTTCATCATAAAGATCATGGTTGGTTGGTTTGTGGAGATTTCAGTCATTGCTTTGTTGCTTGGTCAACAGAGTGGATACACGAAAATGCCATGCTTTTTGTGTGAGTGGGACAGCAGAGCAAGACGTGAACATTGGGACAAAAACACTGGCCACCTAGACAGGCTCTTGTGTCAGGTCCAAAAATTATATTCCACATGAACCATTGATTGACCCTAAGAAAGTGCTGTTGCCTCCTCTACATATTAAATTCGGGTTAATGAAACAATCTGTAAAAGCCCTCGATAAGGAAAGTGATTGATTCCGGTACATATGCAGGGAATTTCCATCAGTCACATATGAAAATAATCAAAGCTGGCATTTTCGTGGGCCCTCAAATCCGAAAGTTAATGCTGGACCACCAATTTGAAGAATCGATGAACCAGTGTGAGAAAGAAGCTTGGAATAGTTTCAAGAATGTTGTGTATAGTTTTTTAGGCAATATAAAAGATCTAAACTATCAAAACATTGTTGAAGGTATGTTGAATAACTTTAAAAAGATGGGTTGCAATATGAGTGTAAAAGTGCGTTTCTTACATTCCCATCTTGAGTATTTTCCTGAAAATTTAGGAAGTTTAAGTGAAGAGCAAAGTGAAAGATTTCACCAAGTCATTAAGGAAATGGAAAAGAGGTATCAAGGAAGGTGGAATGTGAACATGATGGCAGACTACTGCTGGATGCTGAAGAGAGATTGTGCCAGTGAAAATATTGCCAGAAAATCGGAAAAAAGAAAGTTTCACCCATCTTAGAAGCCTAATATTATGTTCATACATATCCATATATATCATTCCTTTCCGTTTTAGCAGACAAATAGCCTTTATCACAATAATCTTTAGGTTTAGTTAACTTTGAAGTCTACTGAATAGTCTTGTTTGTAATATCTTGTCTTATTGGTAATAAAGTGTGACGTGTGAGAGCAAAACAAAGTTTATTTTTTAAATCCTTGATAAAATAACCGAATCAAAATCACGTCTCAGTTTTAAGACATCAATCAACTTTTCATAAAATGCAGAACGGTGTTATGAAACACATTACAACATTACTCATTTTATAAATATAAAGTGGTAGAGGCTCTTCCAATCTACAGCAGGTGTGTTTGTGTGTTTATTGTCACATCATAAACATTTTCACCTGTTGGTCTTCGTTTCTACACTTCTCTTGTAAACATTCTTCTCTCTTGCTTGTGACGTTCTCTCTGTGTCTCCTCATTCATATCGTCATTCCCACAAACGTCAACAACATCAATCATTTGGTACAGTGGTATCTCTCTGTCGCTGTCTGTCTCTCTCTAAGCTCTCGATTTTCCACCTTCTCTCTTTCACGCTCTCTCTCTCTCTTCTCCCTCGACACTCACCCTCTCTTCTTCCCTAGACAATATCTCTCTCTCTCTTCCACCTCCCTCAAGCTCCCTCTTTCCCCCTCCTCTCCCTCTCATGTAGTCTCTATCTTCACTCTGCTTGATTCACCCTCATCTTTCCTTAACTCTTCCTCTTTACTTCACTCTTCCTTGCTCCCCCCTACCCCTCTTGACCCTTCCCTCCCCTCTCACCATCGTCCTCTCAGAATGATCCAGGCAGCATAAAGAGGAAATTGTGTTCTGGAGAGAGATAACGGTGGAGATTCCCGGAGATGCCACAAAGAGCGGACGTGGGGCGATAACCGTGTTTGTCGTCCCTGTGTGCTGGCGAGGCGAGTCTAACCTGAGTGCAGTAGTCCTCCCTCCAACAAGCCCCGTTTTCGTTGCCGGTGACGATATTGTGAATAATTTATCTCTTTCTATTAATCTTTGATGTCTCTTCTCCTTCTCCTTCCTCACCACACATCTCTCTCTCTCTCTCTCTCTCTCTCTCTCTCTCTCTCTCTCTCTCATGGATTCTTGATATAATATATTTTATCAATTTTCTGCCTGTTAACATTGTTCACCGAAAAGGAAAGAGCTGTGTAGGACATTACGTTATAGTTGAGTCTCCCCGGGAACCCAAGTCATTTTCATTAATGTTGACGTCTCCCTGAATCATATATACGTGTATACATTCCTGATGGGCAGCTGGCTGTAACACTTTGAAAAGAGATCTTTACTATTGATAGAATTCTTATGAACATTTGCGATAACAGAGAAGTAACACGGAATAATACATTAACTCATCAATACAGGGTGTGATAAAAAGAAAAACACCCAGATTTCTTTTCTGATAACTCTGTATGATAAGTTATGTTATTCTTATTGGTGTAACACATGGGTTATGATACACCCACAACACGTCATCACCACCCACCACCCTCTTCCCCTGAGCTCCCATGACGTCACTCACTCACGCACATACCAGGATGATCGTAAAGTCTCTGTGCACCTGTGATAACCAAGACAATATGTCATCCCTTGTAATAACCTATCTTGTTATTTACCTTTATTTTATTTACAGTAAATATTAGAAATGTTATCTACTTCCAACATTTACTGAGACACTTAAACAATATTCACCGTAAATAGAAGAAATTAGACAACTATATTGTTAATTAATTATTGGAGGTGTACAGAGACGAGTCGATCACACTGTCCAATGGCATTTTCTCTCCAGTAAATTAACATTAAACATATTCTACCAATTAATAAAATAATACTAGAAAAAAGATAAAAGAAAATTCGTTTCGTCTTTCATCTGTTGCCTTATTTTCTTCATAACTGGTATATGAGTTTAGTCTCACTACAGTATCAGGGTTAATTTACCGCCATCTTGTTTTATAGTAGTTAAGTTTGACAAGTAGAGAGAATGGATTGATATACAACTTTTTGAGGATCTGGGCAAAAGGAGGTGTGTGTGTGTGTGTGTGTGTGTGTGTGTGTGTGTGTGTGTGTGTGTGTGTGTGTGTGTGTGTGTGTTAAAATAATCGAGGTAGCTCCTGAAGTTACTGTGATGTTATGACAAGAAAAAAGTGAAAGGTACAGATTACACCGA
Organism: Homarus americanus; assembly: GCF_018991925.1. NCBI lineage: Eukaryota > Metazoa > Arthropoda > Malacostraca > Decapoda > Nephropidae > Homarus > Homarus americanus. The sequence goes on from NW_024757794.1 coordinate 6,333,397, forward strand.
CTTTCTCTCTCTCCACTCATTCTCATACTCCATCTAACCAACACACACTTCCTTTCAAATCTCTCTCTCTCTCTCTTGTCCATCTCCTTCTCTATCTCTCACTTCTCACTCCATTAAGATACAATTCAGAGTGACCCGGATAAAAATGCTCCACGCTTCCTCCCTGGTCAATCATCTGTCATAAAGGCCGCAACAGATGACAGGACTTATCTCTGCCGTGTAAAAGTTGCCTACCCGTTATTGTCTTCGGGGAGGGGGGGGGGGCACAGGTGAGGGCTGGGACCACGTGGGGACACAGGTGAGGGGCTGGGACCACGTGGGGGACACAGGTGAGGGCTGGGATCACGTGGGGGACACAGGTGAGGGCTGGGATCACGTGGGGGACACAGGTGAGGGCTGTGACCACGTGGCGGACACAGGTAAGGGCTGGAACAACGTGAAGGCATGGTAACCAAGCTTTTTACCTAAGAACATAAGAAAATAAGGAGTCTGCAATAGGCCGGTTGGCCTGTTCATGGCAACTCCTGTCGAGAGTTACTACCACTTCTCTATCATCCATGAATCTATCTAGCCTCCTTTTGAAACTTTCCAGCGTTCCAGCACTTACTACAAAGTTGCTAAGCTCGTTCCACTCGTCCACCACCCTATTTGTGAACCAGTTCCTTCCTATCTCCCTCCTAAACCTAAACTTATCCAACTTAAATCCGTCGCTACGAGTCCTATCCTGCTCGGATATTATAAGAACTTTATCTATATCCTCTTTATTGATTTCTTTCACCCACATAAATACTTCTATCATATCTCCCCGCACTCTTCGTCTTTCTAGGGAATGCAAATTTAGTTTATTTAACCTATCTTGATATGGAAGGTTTCTAAGTCCCGGAATCATTTTCGTCATTCTTCGCTGCACCGACTCCAGTGAATTGATATCCATTCTATAATAAGGGCACCAGAACTGAACCGCATAATCGAGGTGTGGCCTGATTAGCGCAAGATATAGTTGCAATATGACCTCTGCACTCTTATTACTTACACTTCTAGATATAAAACCTACTACTCAGTTTGCCTTATTTCGAACATTAACGCACTGTTTTCTAGGCCGTAGGTCCGGGCTTACAGGTACCCCTAAGTCTCTTTCACAAGTCGACTTCTCTAGGTTGATGTTGTTAAGGCTGTATACATTGTCAGTATTTGTTCTTCCAATATTAAGTACGCTGCACTAGCTGGTGTTGAATTTCATTTGCCATTTTTCTGACTATTCCTGCAGTTTAATTAAATCCTCCTGTAGTGCATTTGCATCCTGCCCTGAATTAATCTGCCGCCCTATTTTGGTGTCATCCGCAAACTTGCTTATGTCACTGCTGATCCCAGTATCTAGATCGTTTATGTAGATTATGAACAAGAGTGGGCGTAGTACTGACCCCTGGGGAACCCCACTGGTAATCAGCCCCACTCAGATTTAACACCATCTACGCTGACCCTCTGCGTTCTATCGGTGAGCCATGATTTTATCCAATTTAAAACTTTCCCCTCGATACCATGAGCCTTAACTTTTCTCAGAAGCCTCTGATGCGGTACTTTGTCAAATACTTTGCTAAAGTCTAAGTAAATAACATCGTAATTTTCGTCATTATCTACTACCTTGAAGACTTTCCTAAAAAACGTCAGCAGATTTGTTACAAGTTTTTATTTTACTTAATGATTAAACACCTTGGTGCTATCTGGTGGGGTGTGACTAGAACGCTACTGGCCAGGCCACAAGACACTAAAAGTAGTTCTAGACTCTGTTATATTTCACACAAAGCCTGTTCAACGAGCTGATGGCGCCGGTAAGTTCCTTAGTCACACCCAGTAGGTCGAGGGTCCGATTCCTTGCTGGTGAGGTCGTTGATTATATGTTCAAAGTCCGCGTGTTATATGGACTAAAAATGAAGTATATATATGTACCTCGCGTTTCATACCAGCTGGATTCGGTAAAATGCTACTGACACCACATTAGAGGCACGGGCAGTTTCCCATTGAGGTTCACGGCGCCATCAGCTCGTTGAACAGGCTTTGTGTGAAATATAACAGAGTCTAGAACTGCTTTTAGTGTCCTTGTGGCCTAGCCGGTAAGCGTTCCCTAGTCACACCCAGTAGGTCGAGGGTTCGATTCTTGCTGGTGAGGTCGTTGATTATATGTTCAAAGTCCGCGTGTTATATGGACTAAAAATGAACCTAATCCAACCTAAACTAACCTAACCTAACCCCACCAGACAGCACCAAGGTGTTTAATCATTAAGTAAAATAAGCTGTGGCACCTAATATTCACAGCTAAACGTCTAATACCATCGTAGTTAAAAACATCTTCACCGTCTGTACAATTCACGGATAAATGTAAAAAAAAATTACAATTTATTTAGGCGAATATTTTTTGACGAATGTAGATTAGTTATTGTTGTAGAGTTAATACGAAGTTAGTTAAACGATAAACGGTGAAGAAAGTATAAATTATACCTATTAGTAAAGTTATACTTAATTAAAACCCTATACATTCAATTAAAAAATATTAATATAAACAATAATGAAAACATAAACAATAACAAAACAATAATAAAAACACAATAACTCTATAAACATATTATCTTTACGTAGTTACTGTGGATGAAGGAAGAAAAATGAAGGTTTAACCAATTTCTCTGTCAATCCCCGGTAGTGTGGTGAAAGAAATGAGAAAGAAATTCGTAGGCTGTCCCGGATGATGGGATGTGTGTCTCAGGTGACCACTGGACGAGAGAGTCAAGAATCCCCCGAGTCCTTCCTCCCTTATCTTCAGGATTCTCAGAGCTTCACACAATTTCTTTTTCCACCGTAACCAGTCATAAGAAAATGTATCTAAATTACCCTTTTAAGTCACTATAAACATAATCTTGGCCGTTTCTTGTGTTTTTCTTATTTTTTTTTTAGACTAACCGGGTAGATACGTTCATGTGTATCAAGTTACGGGGAATTTGACGCGTGAAGCTTATAGAATACGGTTTGTTGTCCAAACCAACACGGAATTGTCACTTAAATTCAGTTTTGATGGGGAATTGGTATAAGGTGTAGAGTGTGGTGGTGTCGGGAGGTGTAGAGTGTGGTGGTGTAGAGTGTGGTGGTGTCGGGAGGTGTGGAGTGTGGTGGTGTCGGGAGGTGTAGAGTGTGGTGGTGTAGAGTGTGGTGGTGTCGGGAGGTGTAGAGTGTGGTGGTGTAGAGTGTGGTGGTGTCGGGAGGTGTAGGAGGTGGGTGGGTGCAGGGGAGGGGAGGTGGTGGTGTAGGAGGTGTGGAGGGGAAGCTGGGAGGTGTAGAGGTGTGGTGTCGGGAGGGTGGAGGTGGTGGTGTCGGAGGTGGAGGGAAGCCGGGAGTGGAGTGGTGGTGTCGGGAGGTGTGGGAGGTGGTGGTGGCCGGGAGGTGTGGGAGTGTGGTGGTGCCGGGTGTGGAGGTGGTGGTGTCGGAGGAGGGAGAAGCCGAGGTGGTAGAGTGTGGTGGTGCCGGGAGGTGTGGAGTGTGGTGGTGTCGAGGTGTAGAGTGTGGTGTAGGGAGGTGGTGGAAACAGAGGTGGAGGAGTGTGGTGCTGTGGAGGTAGGTGTGGGGGTATGATGTGCCAGGTGTTGTGGGGAAGACGTGAAGTGGTCGGGACGGAGACTAAATGAAGATGAAAAGTGTGTGTTTGTGTGTGTGTGTGTGTGTGGGTGTGTAGGTGTGTGTGATCGACAGCTCTAATACCCACCACCATCAACACGTACCAATACACAAACATCTATCCTCAGACCTTAACAACACTCCCACTTCAACCGATTAATACTATATACTGAACCCCCACCACCCCAACAACCCCCTTCCCTTGTCTCCTCACAACCTCCTCACCCCAACCAACCCCCTCACCCCCCCAACCCAACTCTCCCTCACCCCCACCAACCTCCTCACCTCACCAACCTCTCCTCACCCCCCACCAACCTCCTCCTCACCCCCACCAACCTCCTCACCCCCCACCAACCTCCTCCTCACCCCCACCAACCTCCCACCAACCTCCTCACCCCCACCAACCTCCCCACCAACCCTCTCCTCACCCCCACCCCAACCTCCTCCTCACCCCCCACTCAACCTCCCCCCTCCTCACTCCCCACCAACCTCCCCCTCTCCTCACTCCCCACCAATTTCATGTGGGTTCCGTAATTAGAAACACTAGTGAATGGGCTTTATTAAACCATTGGTGAGAACACAGCTAACTGGCAGACTTCACAAAAGAGGTAAAGAAAGTCATCAAAAAAAAAAGGCTTCGGGAGTAAGATGAGACGATTGTAATCTAACTTCATTACGAGTTAACAAGGCGTGGGGTCTTATTTCTAGTTAGGGGAGGGGAGGGGAGCTATGAATCTTTGAGAGAGTTTTGGGTCTGGTTATATGGTGGAGTGTGTGTGTGTGTGTGTGTGTGTGTGTGTGAGAGAGAGAGAGAGCTCATCCTTCTCTCGGTCACACACACACACACACACACACCAGGGCCTCGTCATCACTGCTTCCATCTCCTCTCTAAGGAAATTATTCAAGGTAATGGTATCTTTAGTTGAGGTCCTGTTGCCGGCCACCAGACCTCAGCCTCCTCCTGCAGGGTGTGTGTGTGTGTGTGTGTGTGTGTGTGTGTGTGTGTGTGTGTGTGTGTGTGTGTGTGTGTGTGTGTGTGTGTGTGGGTGTGTGTGGCCGATAGAGGATGTGGGAGGTGGAGGTAATTATGTGTACATCCTTCACACACACACACACACACATACACACATAAAACCACATACACACACATTTACACCACACATTTACACCACACATGCACGCACACATACGCAAACACATAAGTAAACATGCAGAACCAACCATACACACACACACACATCCCTTGGCAAATTGTGTTAGTCCTCGACCATATCCTCCTGCTGGGTGTCCAACTGTGTCACTCCTCCACTACGTCCTACTCAACTATGGGTAGGTTAGGTTAGGTTAGGTTACTTTTCGAGAGGAGAAAACAGACCAGGTTAATCCAATAGGTGTGGCTGTGGAGATATGGAAGGGTTACCAGCGGGGGGGGGTAGCTAGGGGTGTGGGTGGGCGATCATGATAGTCGCACACGGACCAATCAACGCACTTCATGCCCGAATACGCGTGGAGTCTGCCAAGCGGCCAGCGCCAGACCACACTATTGCCGCCGTAAAAAATTTCATCAGACCTCCCCAGCAGGATGGTGAAGAGTGTCATGTGTTTCCAAACTCGCCGAGTAAGCAGGTCTTGGGGGCAGGCAGGCAGGCAGGCGGGCGGGGGGGGCGCGGGGCCAAGCTAAATATATTACGATGTTAGCTTATGAAACTCGTAAAACGTCTACCATTGTGGTTATATAAGTGAGATGCAAAGAAAATTTATAAAAAGGAAAGAAAAATTATATGTATGGTTAAATATGTATACGTATATAGGTAGAAGTAAAGTCATAATGTGAGGATCTGAATGAAAAACAAAAGAACTTAATATAAAGGAAAGACTAAAAAAAACTATGACATTAATAGTTAAATAAACACAATAACTGTATAGAGACAGAACAAAAATAATATTACCTCATGTAAGAACAAAACGAAGAACAATATATATGACAGAAGAGAATAACAAAAAGACAATATTAATAGTTAAACAAAAGCTATTGACGGAAAATACTAAAAACAAGACAATATCCCGTACAAATAAATTAATAACAGTTAAAAAATAAAGACGTAACCTTTCTGAAAATTAAATAAAGTGTTTTACATTTAGGATATTTATGAGAGAGAGAGAGAGAGAAAAAAAAGGAACAAATTAATAAAACAAAATAATGGTTAAATATATACGTATGATATATGATATAGACACGAAGCTATAAATGTCACACGATGTTAGCTTTATGGGGGATCGTAAAACACACACACACACACACACACACACACACACACACACACACACACACACACACACACATCGCTTAAAAGTTTGTTCGGGAGATATGTCAATTCATCTTCTAAGCTGTAGGCGGGAGGAAGCTTCTTATGGCAGCTGGTGGACGTAACCCGTGTGTTTTATGCCTGTACTATTTCACCCAGCTCTTGCCTTGAGCTTCAGACTTTACTAGTAAGCGAATACGAGTGATCCTGAATTGAAACTTTCGAGATGATATAAAAGTGACCTTATTTGACCCCAGAGTGACCAAGAAGCTTCCAAGATGACCTAGAATGACTGAATGTGACTTAAGAGTGACCCAGATGCTTCCAAGATGACCTAGAATGATCTTTTGTGACATAAGAGTGACCCAGATTCATGCCAAAATGACCTTATGTGACTTAAGAGTGACTCAGATGCTTTCAAGATGACCTAGAATGACCTTATGTGACTTAAGAGTGATCCAGACGCTTCCAAGATGACCTAGAATGACCTTATTTGACCCCAGAGTGACTCAGATGCTTTCAAGATGAGGTAGAATGACCTTATGTGACTTAAGAGTGACTCAGATGCTTCCAAGATGACCTAGAATTACCTTATATGACTAAAAACACCCAATACGACCTAAAATGACTTTCACATGACCTCAAACTGCCCAGGAGTATTCAGGTGACCCAAAGTGGCCCTAGAGAACTTTTAAAGTGACGTAGAAGAATCCAAGACGATTTAACATGACCTCAGGTAAGCCGAGAAAACTCATGGTGCGTCAAGATGGTCCCAGACGACCAAGAACAAACCAAAGTGAACCAGAAGGATTTAGAAGGACTTTTAAGGATCTAGAAGGACTTTTAATGACCTTAATTGATCTAGATGAACAAAATTACTCTAAGATTAACCAAAATTTATCTAAGATTAACCCAAACTAAGATTAACTAAAATTACTCTAAGATTAATCAAAATGAATGAACAACACCAAGTGACCCTAATATGTCATACTGTGACAACATGACCTAGACTAAACCTTAATTGACCCTGAATGAGGTAGAATGACCCAGGATATCCCAAAATGACCTTAATTGACCCTGAATGACCTAGGATGACCCAAATTCAACTACAAAACTGCACACACACACACACACACACACACACACAGCATCCTCATTAACACAAACAGGTAAACCTTCATTGCCCGAACAAGTAAAGATAACCCATTGCAATCTATGTCATCACAAGACGACCTCTTATCACAGTCACTCAAGATTCTGAAGCAAACGTAAACACATAATACTGAATTGAAGGAATGAAGGAGGAAATGGAGGAGGGAAAAGTAAGGTGAATAGAATAATGAGGTGAATGATCAAGGAGGGATTAAATAGGAAGAGTTAATGAAAGGTAAAATAAAAGTGATGGTGATGTAAGGAGGAAGCACCACCTCTCTCTCTCTCTCTCTCTCTCTCTCTCTCTCTCTCAGGTAATATATTTGTGAGAGAGGTTGAAATGAGGGTGAAGGATTATGAGATCAGCTGTTTGTCTGTACCGATAAGGGGAAGATAATAGATATGAAGATAAAATAGCATTGATGCATTAGTTAGGGGTAAGGGGGTGGTTAGGAGTGGAGGGGGGGGTGATGATCATGGGAATTAGAGAGATTACAAGAAGCGAATTGACAAGTGAGTGAGGAAGAAGTGAAGGATGGTAAGGAAGAAAAATAAGGAGGAAGGGGCGAAGAGAGGGTGAGGAAAAGAAGAAGAAGAAGAAGAAGGCGGAGGAGGAGGATGGAAGCAAGGAAGGAGAAAGAAGAAAAAGAAGAGGAGGAGGTGTTGGAGGAGGTAAAGGAAGAAAGGAAGGAAGGAAGGAAGGAAGGAAGGAAGGAGGGAAAAACAAGAAGAAAAAGAGGAGGGGGAGGCAAGGAAAGAGGACGAGGGAGGGGATAAGGCAAGGAAGAAGAAAAGAAGCCGAAAAAGAAAGAATTAAAGAAAGAGAGAAACAAGGATAACACACTAATACCTGATCATGATACCTCCAGCCCCCCAACACCTGATCATGATACCTCCAGCCCCCCAACACCTGATCATGATACCTCCAGCCCCCCAACACCTGATCATGATGCCTCCAGCCCCCCAACACCTGATCATGATACCTCCAGCCCCCAACACCTGATCATGATACCTCCAGCCCCCAACACCTGATCATGATACCTCCAGCAACACCTGCATGATACCTCCAGCCCCCCAACACCTGATCATGATACCTCCAGCCCCCAACACCTGATCATGATACCTCCAGCCCCCCAACACCTGATCATGATACCTCCAGCCCCCCAACACCTGATCATGATGCCTCCAGCCCCAACACCTGATCAATACCTCCAGCCCCCAACACCTGATCATGATACCTCCAGCCCCCAACACCTGATCATGATACCTCCAGCCCCCAACACCTGATCATGATACCTCCAGCCCCCAACACCTGATCATGATACCTCCAGCCCCCAACCTGATCATGATACCTCCAGCCCCCCAACACCTGATCATGATACCTCCAGCCCCCAACACCTGATCATGATACCTCCAGCCCCAACACCTGATCACAGCCCCCCAACACCTGATCACCCAGCCCCCCAACACCTGATCATGATACCTCCAGCCCCCCAACACCTGATCATGATACCTCCAGCCCCCCAACACCTGATCATACCTCCAGCCCCCAGAACCCCCCCCAACACCTGATCCTCCAGCCCAACCCCTGATCCTGATACCTCCAGCCCCCCAACCCATGATCATGATCATGATACCTCCAGCCCCCAACACCTGATCATGATACCTCCAGCCCCCCAACCCATGATCATGATACCTCCAGCCCCCCAACACCTGATCATGATACCTCCAGCCCCCAACACCTGATCATGATACCTCCAGCCCCCAACACCTGATCACCCACCAGATCATGATACCTCCAGCCCCCAACACCTGATCATGATACCTCCACCCCCAACTGATGATACCTCCAGCCCCCAACCCCTGATCCTCCACCCCCCAACCCCTGATCATGATACCTCCAGCCCCCCTCTCATGATACCTCCAGCCCCCTGATCATGATACCTGATGATCATGATACCTGATCATGATACCTCCAGCCCCCCAACACCTGATCATGATACCTCCAGCCCCCAACACCTGATCATGATACCTCCAGCCCCCAACACCTGATCATGATACCTCCAGCCCCCAACACCTGATCATGATACCTCCAGCCCCCAACACCTGATCATGATACCTCCAGCCCCCAACACCTGATCATGATACCTCCAGCCCCCCAACACCTGATCATGATCCTCCAGCCCCCAACCCCTTATCATGATACCTCCAGCCCCCCCAACACCTGATCATGATACCTCCAGCCCCCCAACCCCTGATCATGATACCTCCAGCCCCCAACACCTGATCATGATACCTCCAGCCCCCCAACCCATGATCATGATACCTCCAGCCCCCAACACCTGATCATGATACCTCCAGCCCCCAACCCATGATCATGATACCTCCAGCCCCCCAACACCTGATCATGATCCTAGCCTCCCAACACCTGATCATGATACCTCCAGCCTCCCAACACCTGATCATGATACCTCAAACCCCTGATCATGATACCTCCAGCCCCCAACACCTGATCATGATACCTCCAGCCCCCAACCCCTGATCATAATACCTCCACCCCCAACCCCTGATCATGATACCTCCAGCCCCCAACCCCTGATCATAATACCTCCACCCCCCAACCTGACCATGATACCTCCAGCCCCCTCCTGATCATGATACCTCCACCCCCCCCCTGATCATGATACCTCCAGCCCCCCAACCCCTGATCATGATACCTCCAGCCCCCCCCCCCTGATCATAATATTCCACCCCCAACACCTGATCATGATACCTCCAGCCCCCCAACCCCTGATCATGATACCTCCACCCCCAACCCCTGATCATGATACCTCCACCCCCAACCCTGATCATGATACCTCCACCCCACCCCCGAACACCTGATCATGATACCTCCACCCCCAACCCCTGATCATGATACCTCCACCCCCAACTCCTGATCATGATACCTCCACCCACCCCCGAACTCCTGATCATGACGCCACCAGACCACCCCTCCCCTCCCCACCTCCTACCCTCACCTCACCTCGCTGGCCACTCAACCAGTATTTACGAGTCAAGCCAGAGCGTCAAGCCACCACCATCTGGCTCCATCTACCACAGACTCAACCAAATTGATACTACAAACATCTCATCTTTTCTCTTATATGTAAATTGTTTTCGTCTTGATATTTTAAAAGAGACAATAGGAGGATTTTTTTTCTTTTGACGATGAATTGGGTGATTATTAACTATATATCTGGGTATCAATTACACTTAGCTAGCAATCACACCAGTTATGAATCCCACTTGGGTATATAAATCACAGCTTGGTATAAATAACACCTGGGTTTTAATCACATATGCTATTAATGACTGAATAAATAAATAACTAAAAACGACAGAAAATAAATAAAGTAAAAACAAAAACGCAGAGATCTTACGAATCCTTAAAGAAACATGGAAAAAAAAACAGAATCCAATAGAAAATTAATACCCAGACTGTGAATAATTATATACTAAAAACTGGGCATTCTATTACGACGACTTTACATTATGTCTACAAGGGGGTGAGGGTGGTAGTGTCTTGGAGGGGTGGTATTGAGTAGCTTTTAAGACTGAGAAATAAGCTTTGATCAGTTAAGACAATGGAATGTGCTTTGATTCACTAAGACTGGGAAAAATAAGCTTTGATCCATCAAGACTATAAGCTTTGATCCAACAAGACTATAAGCTTTGATCCACCAAGACTGCGAAAGATAAAGCTTTGATCCATCAAGACTGTGAGAAATAAGCTTTGATCCACCAAGACTGTGAGAGCTAAAGCTTTGATCCACCAAGACTGTGAGAGATAAGCTTTGATCCACAAGACTGTGAGAAATAAGCTGATCCACTAAGACTGTGAGAAATAAGCTTTGATCCACTAAGACTGTATAAGCTTTGATCCAAAGCGAAAGATAAAGCTTTGATCCATCAAGACTGTGAGAAATAAGCTTTGATCCACCAAGACTGTGAGAGCTAAAGCTTTGATCCACCAAGACTGTGAGAGATAAGCTTTGATCCACCAAGACTAAGAATAATCTTATACAACGACATGTTCGAGAAAAAGACTCAGGAGGATAACTTATGAATAACCAAGAAGGGCCAGGAGGAGGAGGAGGAGGAGAGGAAGGGGGAAAGAGAAGAAGAAGAGGAAGGGGGTGGGGTAAGGAGAGGCAAGAGAGAGAGAGAGAGAGAGAGAGAGAGAGAGAGAGAGAGAGAGAGAGAGAGAGAGAGAGAGAGAGAGAGAGAGAGAGAGAGAGAGAGAGAGAGAGAGAGAGAGAGAGAGAGAGAGGTCATTAATGTAACATCATGAGAGAGAGTGAGAGTTGGGGATCTAACTTTGTGAGGTCTGGGCTTATTGGGTAACTTTTCCTGCGTCACCCTCCTACACTACCACCACCTACCTCGTGTACTCAACGGGGAATTTATGGCGTTCGTCTACCAGCTACTACGTACCTAAAATATTCCCTACTAATACTGTAATCTATATCATTATCTATCTATCTATCTATCTATCTGGTTAGCTATATGTCTATCTATCTATTTAGTAATGAAAAGTAAAATAAATTCTTAAAACTTAATAAACAATGACATATACAAACAAAAGAGCAGCAGTGTGTTAGACGCGTAAGGTGAGGTTAAGGGATTGAATACTCTTAAGGGAGATTCAGATACCACTCTCAGGGATCATATGAAGATAAGTAACCCCCAGCTTGTTACAGATCATACAGTACTACCCTAATCAAAACTAATCTAACCCCAATGTAAACAAACTTTCTTCTTATCGTTATTCATCAAAATAAAACAAAATCTTCATTCGCATTACAACATCCATCAGTAAAGTCAAGAAGGGAATGAATTTGGTTTTAGTGAATGAATCCAATTTTTTCTAGCCTGTGTATTGTCGTGTCTGTCTGTCTGTATGTCTGTCTGTCTGTCTGTCTGTATGTGTGTATTAGACAGACTCAGGGAGGATATATCACCCCCCCGGAGATAAAAACCCTACTAAGCTAATTATCCATCACAAAAGTCACACACACACGACAAAAATTATTATTACCATTAAATGAGCTTATGGTACAGACGAGACCCGGCATCCAATTGAAACACAAAACCTTTAATTCAGACGCTAATGATATAGAATAAATAAATCTAATTAAATTGGCTTTGATATTCAGGCACAGGAGGGGGGGAAATACGTCTGAAAGTGGTACAATGTTGTGTGTAATTACCATCTGATTTACGAGTTCATATTCCATTGTATTTTTGTTGTTGTTGTTTTTATTTGTGTGATGAGGTGAATCAATAATAAATAGTTTAATGGTATGTAAATAACGAGGGAAGTCTGGTTTTAATGATCTTAAGTTTGTATATAAAAGATAAAGTTTGAGGAGTTGGGGGAGAAGAGAGGAGGAAGGGAGAAGGGGAGAAAGAGAGGAGAGGGGAGGGGACGGGGGAGGTTGTTTGAGGTATTGGGTAGTTTGGTTGTTACTAATGATTACTTATTGTTTTAATAATTTTTTTATTACGAGTATATATATTATTTCAGTACTGTGTGTGTGTGTGTGTGTGTGTGTGTGTGTGTGTGTGTGTGTGTGGTATAAGTTACTTTTCTCCTTATATGTTAAAGTAGATCCCATAAGCTTAATGACTCAATACAGTCCTGACTGCTAAGCCTTCGGTACATAAGGGCTCAGCGTGGCCGGCACTACACTCGACCGCCTTCACTTCCACAACTGTCAAACTAGGTGCACATTCACAGCTGGGCGGACTTTGGGTACCTCAGATTTGAACCAGTGATCCTTAGAACTGATAGTGAGTGATGTATCCCCTTGGCCATCGCACTGGGTGGTGTGTGCTATGTAGGGCGATGAGAGGCCCCCACAGGACGATATATGAGCGATGTAGAGGACAGTGCGATACGGGGCGTGGATGGTGTGGGCCAATGAGGTGGGGTATGCCCATTTCGTCACCAACCCGTTTCGTAACCACTGCTTTACCCGTTTCGTCATCGCGTTCATTCTCATCAACAAAAACACGAAAATAATTGTTGCTTGGGAGTGAAAATAATAAAACACACTTAGACAATTTGTGAAAGACTAAAATAAAATACAAATAATAAAAACATTGTTAATACGCCTGCAATTATCTCACTTAAGCAATATGTGAAAGACCCAAAAGGCTATGTGGACCGGTAATATTTACCAATGTTTAATCAAAACTCCTGGTTTACAAAATTGTATTAAGAAATTATGGCTCGGCATAACATTACATTGGATCATGCAGCATCTCACCAAGACAATTTATTAAAGACTCAAACGAAACAAAAATAAAATAATTGTTAATACACCTGCAATCATCTCCCTCAAACAATCATCTCTCTCAAACAATCATCTCTCTCAAACAATGTGTGAAAAACTAAAATTTACTCATGCAAGCTTGGCAGAAGACAATGATTATTTTTTTAGGAGATTAGAAGCGGTGATACTTTTTCTTCATATTCATCCCACAGCTTCCAGAGACGGACTTGTTTCTCATGATTTGCTTTTCTTGTGCTCGATTTTTAGCTTGTGCTCAGCAACTACAGTAGTTGTAATTGCAAATTAACCATTGAGGCTTCTGTGTGAAGAAGAGGGTAGAGAGGGATTGTTCTTCGGTGCTCGGTGGTTTATGGCTGGTGCTAGATCACCTTCATTTGTTCTGTAATTTGTTTATTTATAATTGTTCAATGGTTATCTTTATTAAATAATAATATTCATGTAAAAATAATAACACAATACTTCTCGAGTCATCTGTATACATGTGTAATTTATATTCGTGTAAAATAATCACTTACAATTTGTCACTAATACCAGCGACTGTTAGTGGTGACGAAACGGATTTGACATGGGTGACGAAATGGGGTGCAACCAACGAGGTACGGGTCGGATCGGGGCGGGGTGAGGATGACGGGCGAGGCGAGGCGGGGATTGGGGCGAGCCGGAGCGAGGAAGGGTGGGGGAGGTGGTGGGAGCTAGGCGAGGCGGGGTCAATCAACACTCAGCTCTCCACCACACCAAGAGTTTATAAGCCACAAGTCGTACAGCTTCGCCACACAGGGTGAGTGGTGGGAGGTGGGGGCGTCTCCCTCCCTCCCTGTGGCTCCAACTACAACTATCCACAGCTTGGGGTCACATACAGCTCTATCCTGTCTGTTTCTATGTATGTATGTATGTATGTATGTATGTCTATCTATCTATCTATCTATCTATCTATCTTTATTACTCATATTATCTATCTATATCTCTCTATTTATCTTATTTTCTATCCCCTTAATTAATTATCTTACTCTATTTTTCATTTTATCTGTATCTATTTATTTGCGTTACTATCTCTCTTCATTTCTCTTATTACCTCTCTTTAATTCTCGTATTATCTCTCTTTCTCTCTCGTTTACTTACTTCTCTCTCAAGCAGACTCACTCTTTCTCCCTCTCTGTCTCTCACTCCACTTTTTCTCAAAGGATCTTACAGTAATATTCCTCCTCCTCCCACCCACCCTTCCCAAGCTGGCGATGAAAGACAAAATGGCGCAGAAATTACACTCAGCCTCTACCGTAACTATAAACGCCTACTTACCCTTAATAGAATAAAATCAACCAACGAAATCTTTTAAGAGACGACTGAACACTTCTGGTCGTGAAAAATTATTAGGCATTTTAGGAAGGTATCAATGTACCCAGTGTTGTAAAAGTATACACTGAACAGGGCCGTCATATAATATATTTTCAAGAGGGTACAAAGCTAACTTAATACAACGTAACCAAACTCCGTTAAGTAATTTAACTTAACTACTCTAGGACTGTTAATATAAGTTAGGCGCGTGCCGTCTGCTATGAAAATAAATTAAATAAATAGATTAGCCATCCCGTTCGTGATACTCTTCCAACACTGGCCGTTTGGCGAGAAGGTTTGTGTGTAGTGTAAACATTGCGACCTGACCATCCCACGCGTCTTGTAGCCCCTCCAGCAATATATAACGTTATTTATGGGACAACCTGACGTTAATGCCGATCGTATAAATATGAAAATAAACTATTCATAAAAAAATATATACCATTTATCATTACGTCGATATATTGCAGTATTTTCTTCATGAACATATATACTGTAATTCTTATTCGTAGTAAATGACATCAGCCATCACTTCACTGTATTCCATCAAGTGATAATACTACTGTAGTGGACCTGTACTGTTACTTTATTGTGGGATAACGTAGCTACTTTACCGTACTTTTGGAGGATAAACGAATTATTAGGTGATGTTACATAAGAATGGACTTTTAGTGTTACGTAGAGAGAGAGAGAGAGAGAGAGATAAAAACATATAGACAGACACAGGTATATATACTGATAAACAAACATACACACACAAACAGATAGATGCATGCACACAGACAGACAGACAGGCAGACAGAGAGGCACACAGACAAAAACAGGCACACACACACACACACACACACACACACACACACACACACACACAGACACCACCATCAACACCACTATAAAAAAGGGGCCTTTCAAACCATAACATGAAATTAATTAATCCACTACAAACATGTAACTCAATTTAGCCACAGTCAAACACGTTCTTTGAGGCGTAACACCCAAGCACAAAGGAAAGTGAAGAGTAATTTGTCAACATATTTACTTCAATGTTTACGATGGATAATAATTTGTAATTGTAAATCAAATTAATTTTAGTAGCGTCTGGGTATACCTGTGTCTGTAGCTGTGTATATGTGTCTGTGTGTACCTGTGCTAGTACTAACCTAACCTAACCTAACCTAACCTAATCTAACCTAACCTAACCTAACCTAACCTAACCTAATAATCAATACAAAACAAGTTCTCATCACATATAATTACACCATAAATAAACGCCTAATTTACCTTACGAACTGATTCAACATAAAAATTCACCCATCATTAACCACAGTAACTAATTTTACCACCAACTTAGCAAATTATCAAGTAAACAATTTTCTCATCATGGAAATTTCATTATACACCAGTAGTCTCCGGCGTAGTAGGCTTGGCTGATGACTACACTCGTAATCACATTGGGGCCTTTTGTATCCCGCTGGTAATGATCAATTGTCACCTCTATATCATATTCAGTAAAGCTAGACGCAATCTGCATAACCTGGTAATACTGATGGTGGTGTGTGTGTGTGGGGGGGAGGTTCGTGTGTGTATGTATGAGGGTGAGTGTGTGTGTGTGTGGGAGGTGATGTGTGGGTGTGTGTGTGTGTGAGAGGTGTGTGTATGTGTGTGAGGTGTGTGTATGTGTGTGTGTGTGTGTGTGTGTGGATGTGTGGGGAGGTGTGTGTATGTTTGGGGAGGTGTGTGTACGTGTGAGGAGGTGTGTGTATGTGTGGGGAGGTATATGCATGTGTGGAACATGAGTGTGTGTATATGGGAAGAGTGTGTATGTGGGGAAGGTGTGTGTGTGTGTGTGTGTGTGTGTGTGTGTGTGTGTGTGTGTGTGTGTGTGTGTGTGTGTGTGTGTGTGTGTGTGTGTGGTTAAGACCGGGGTTTCGTTAGGATGGGGTTTCCTCATGTCTGTATCTACATAATATTAACATATTCTAATTCTTTTCTTTTCAGGTAAGGTGAAGGGATGACGTCAGCGGGTCAAGAGAGGTCACAACCCTGACCTCATCACTACCAACCGAGCTAGGTCATGCCAGCCTCCCCCAATAGCCACACCTTCGCCACCATTTTATTACCTTAATATTAAATATCCTAATACATAAGTAGCTATCCTAGCTGTGCTGAGTTAGTTGAGCTACTACTACTACTACTATTATTATTACTCTTACTACTACCACCACCACTACTACTACTATTACTACGACTGTTACAAAAGATAGAGAGAGAGAGAGAGAGAGAGAGAGAGAGAGAGAGAGAGAGAGAGAGAGAGAGAGAGAGAGAGAGAGAGAGAAGTTTTATTTGCAAGGAATGGTCGGGATGAGGGTGAAGGGCCGTGCAATATTCAACATCCTGGGGGTGGTTGTTCCTCCTTCACCCTCTCCTTCACAACCTCACCTCGCCCTTCCTTCTGTTCCTCCTTCAAAACCTCACCTCATGCCTCTCCTGCACAACTTCACCTCACCCCTCTCCTCCTGCTCTCCCTCTTCCTGCTGTCTGTCTGTCTGTCTGGCTGGGTGGACGGGCATCTGACTTCTGTTGGCTGGACGAGGATGTTC